>NC_057797.1:398573656-398605236 GCF_018294505.1 Triticum aestivum | reverse complement strand
CCTCTTTCCCCCTCCATGAGAAGGAAAAAAGGGGGCGGGGGCGAATCCTACCAGGAGTGGAGTCCTAGTTGGACCCCCCCCCCTTGGCGCACCCCTTGGTGGCCGGCCTCCTCCTCCCCTCTTTTATATACGGGGGCAAGGGGCACCCCAAAGCACAACAGTTGTTCTCTTAGCCGTGTGTGGTGCCCCCTCCACAGTTTACTCCTTCGGTCATAGTGTCGTAGTGCTTAGGCGAAGCCCTGCGTGGATCACATCACCATCACCATCACCACGCCGTCGTGCTGATGAAACTCTCCCTCGACCCTCTGCTGGATCAAGAGTTCGAGGGACGTCATCGAGCTAAAGGTGTGCTGAACTCGGAGGTGTCGTACGTTTGGTACTAGATTGGTTGGATCGCGAAGATGTTCGACTACATCAACCGCGTTATAGTAACGCTTCTGCTTTCGGTCTACGAGGGTACGTGGAGACACTCTCCCCTTCTCGTTGCTATGCATCTCCTAGATAGATCTTGCGTGATCGTAGGAATTTTTTTTTGAAATTGCATGCTATGTTCCCCAATAGGTCTTGTCCATCACATCATTCTACTAATGACGTGGTCCCGTTATAAAATGACAACTCATGTCTATGGTTACAAAACCTTAATCATCTTTGATCGATGAGCTAGTCTAGTAGAGGCTCACTAGGGACACGGTGTTTGTTTATGTATTCACACATGTATTAAGATTTCCGATCAATACAATTCTAGCATGAATAATAAACCTTTATCATGAATAAGGACATATAAAATAAAAACTTTATTGTTGCCTCTTGGGAATATTTCCTTCAGTTTGTAGTGTGGATTTGCACCTGTCTGCTACCTCTTTTAGCACTGCGTTGGTTTTCCCCGAAGAGGAAGGGGTGATGCAGCAAAGTAGCGTAAGTATTTCCCTTAGTTTTTGAGAACCAAGGTATCAATCCAGTAGGAGGCTACGCGCGAGTCCCTCGCACCTGCACAAAACAAATAAATCCTCACAACCAATGCAAATAGGGGTTGTCAATCCCTATAGGGCCACTTACGAGAGTGAGATCTGTTAGATATGATAAGATAATATTTTTGGTATTTTTATGATAAAGATGCAAAGTAAAATAAAGGCAAAGTAAATAGCAAAGTAAATAACTAAGTAGTAAGAGATTGATATGATAAAGATAGACCCGGGGGCCATAGGTTTCACTAGTGGCTTCTCTCGAGAGCATAAGTATTCTACGATGGGTGAACAAATTACTGTTGATCAATTGACAGAATTGAGCATAGTTATGAGAATATCTAGGTATGATCATGTATATAGGCATCACATCCGAGACAAATAGACCGACTCTTGCCTGCATCTACTACTATTACTCTACTCATCGACCGCTATCCAGCATGCATCTAGAGTATTAAGTTAAAAACAGAGTAACGCCTTAAGCAAGATGACATGATGTAGAGGGATAGACTCATGCAATATGAAGAAAACCCCATCTTGTTATCCTCGATGGCAACAATACAATATGTGCCTTGCTGCCCTTACTGTCACCGGGAAAGGACACTGCAAGATTGAACCCAAAGCTAAGCACTTCTCCCATTGCAAGAAAGATCAATCTAGTAGGCCAAACCAAACTGATAATTCGAAGAGACTTGCAAAGATAACCAATCATACATAAAAGAATTCAGAGAAGATTCAAATATTATTCATAGATAGACTTGATCATAAACCCATAATTCATCGGTCTCAACAAACACACCACAAAAAGAAGATTACATCAAATAGATCTCCACAAGAGAGGGGGAGAACATTGTATTGAGATCCAAAAAGAGAGAAGAAGCCATCTAGCTACTAACTATGGACCCGTAGGTCTGAGGTAAACTACTCACACTTCATCGGAGGGGCTATGATGTTGATGTAGAAGCCCTCCGTGATCGATGCCCCCCTCCGTCGGAGCTCCGGAACAGGCCCCAAGATGGGATCTCATGGATACAGAAATTTACGATGGTGGAATTAGGGTTTTGGCTCCGTTTCTGATCATTTGGGGGTACGTGGGTATATATAGGAGGAAGAAGTACGTCGGTGGAGCAACAGGGGGCCCACGAGGGTGGAGGGCGCGCCTGGGGGGGTAGGCGCGCCCCTACCTCGTGGCCTCCTGTTACGTGTCTTGACGTAGGGTCCAAGTCTCCTGAGTTGTATTCAATGAGAAAATCATGTTCCCGAAGGTTTCATTCCATTTGGAGTCTGTTTTATATTCCTTTTCTTCGAAACCCTAAAACAAGCAAAAAACAGCAATTCTGGGCTGGGCCTCCGGTTAATAGGTTAGTCCCAAAAATAATATAAAAGTGGATAATAAAGCCCAATAATGTCCAAAACAGTAGATAATATAGCATGGAGCAATCAAAAATTATAGATACGTTGGAGACGTATCAAGCATCCCCAAGCTTAATTCTTGCTCGTCCTCGAGTAGGTAAATGATAAAAACAGAATTTTTGATGTGGAGTGCTACTTGGCATAATTTTAATGTAATTCTTCTTAATTGTGGTATGAATATTCAGATCCGAAAGATTCAAGACAAAAGTTCATATTGACATAAAAATGATAATACTTCAAGCATACTAACTAAGAAATTATGTCTTCTCAAAATAACATGGCCAAAGAAAGTTCATCCCTACAAAATCATATGGTTTAGTCATGTTTCATTTTCGTCACACAAGAATGCTATCATCATGCGCAACCCCGATGACAAGCCAAGCAATTGTTTCATACTTTAGTAATCTCAAACCTATAAACTTTCACGCAATATATGAGCGCGAGCCATGGACATAGCACTATAGGTGGAATAGAATATAATGAGGGGGGTTATGTGGAGAAGACAAAAAAGGAGGAAGTCTCACATCAACGAGGCTAATCAATGGGCTATGGAGATGCCCACCGATTGATGTTAATGCAAGGAGTAGGGATTGCCATGCAACGGATGTACTAGAGCTATAAATGTATGAAAGCTCAACAAAAGAAACTAGTGGGTGTGCATCCAACTTGCTTGCTCACGAAGACCTAGGGCACTTGAGGAGGCCCATTGTTGGAATATACAAGCCAAGTTCTATAATGAAAAATTCCCACTAGTATATGAAAGTGATAACATGAGAGACTCTCTACTATAAAGATCATGGTGCTACTTTGAAGCACAAGTGTGGCAAAGGATAGTAACATTGTACCTTCTCTCTTTTTCTCTCAATTTTTCTTTTCTGTTTTTTTGGGCCTTTTCTCTTTTTTATGGCCTTTCTCTTTTTTGGGGCCTTCTCTTTTTTATGGCCTTTATTTTTTTTATATTCCTCACTTGGGACAATGCTCTAGAAAATGATGATCATCACACTTCTATTTATTTACAACTCGATACTAGAACAAAGATGACTCTATATGAATGCCTCCGGCGGTGTGCCGGGATATGCAATGGACCAAGAGTGACATGTATGAAAGAATTATGAATGGTGGCTTTGCCACAAATACTATGTCAACTACATGACCATGCTAAGCAATATGACAATGATGAATGTATCATGATGAACAGAATGATGGAAAGTTGCATGGCAATATATCTCGGAATGGCTATGGAAATGCCATAATAGGTAGGTATGGTGGCTGTTTTGAGGAAGATATAAGGAGGTTTATGTGTGAAAGAGTGTATCATATCACGGGGTCTGGATGCACCGGCGAAGTTTGCGCCAACTCTCAATGTGAGAAAGGGCAATGCACGGTACCGAAGAGGCTAGCAAGGATGGAAGGGTGAGAGTGCGTATAATCCATGGACTCAACATTAGTCATAAAGAACTCACATACTTATTGCAAAAATCTACAAGTCATCAAAAGCCTCGGTACTACGCGCATGCTCCTAGGGGGATAGATTGGTAGGAAAAGACCATCGCTCGTCCCCGACCGCCACTCATAAGGAAGACAATCAAATAACACCTCATATTTCAAATTTGTTGCATAATGTTTACCATACGTGCATGCTACGGGAATTGCAAACCTCAACACAAGTATTTCTCAATTTCACAACTACTCAACTAGCACGACTTTGATATTATTACCTCCATGTCTCAAAACAATCATCAAGCATCAAACTTCTCTTAGTATTCAACACACTCATAAGAAAGTTTTATTATTAATCTTGCATACCAAGAATATTAGGATTTTAAGCAAATTATCATGCTATTAAGACTCTCAAAATAATCTAAGTGAAGCATGAGAGAACAATAGTTTCTATAAAACAAATCCACCACCGTGCTCTAAAAGATATAAGTGAAGCACTAGAGCAAAATTATATAACTCGAAAGATATAAGCGAAGCACATAGATTATTCTAACAAATTTCAAATCATGTATGGCTCTCTCAAAAGGTGTGTACAGCAAGGATGATTGTGGTAAACTAACAAGCAAAGACTCAAATAATACAAGACGCTCCAAGCAAAACACATATCATGTGGCGAATAAAAATATAGCTCCAAGTAAAGTTACCGATAGAAGTAGACGAAAGAGGGGATGCCTTCCGGGGCATCCCCAAGCTTTGGCTTTTAGGTGTCCTTAGATTATCTTGGGGGTGCCATGGGCATCCCCAAGCTTAGACTCTTGCCACTCCTTGTTCCATAATCCATCAAATCTTTACCCAAAACTTGAAAACTTCACAACACAAAACTTAAAGTAGAAAATCTCGTGAGCTCTGTTAGCGAAAGAAAACAAAAGACCACTTCAAGGTACTGTAATGAACTCATTCTTTATTTATATGGGTGTTATACCTACTGTATTCCAACTTCTCTATGGTTTATAAACTATTTTACTAGCCATAGATTCATCAAAATAAGCAAACAACACGCACAAAACAGAATCTGTCAAAAACAGAACAGTCTGTAGTAATCTGTAGCTAGAGCAAGATCTGGAACCCCAAAAATTCTAAAATAAATTTCTGTACGTGAGGACTTTATCTATTAATAATCTGAAAAAAGAATTAAATAAATATCACTTTCCAAATAAAAATGACAGCAGTTCTCGTGAGCGCTAAAGTTTCTGTTTTTTACAGCAAGTTCAACAAGACTTTCCCCAAGTCTTCCCAACGGTTCTACTTGGCACAAACACTAATTAAACACAAAAAACACAACCAAAACGGAGGCTAGATAATTTATTTATTACTAAACAGGAGCAAAAAGAAAGAAATAAAAATAAAATTGGGTTGCCTCCCAACAAGCGCTATCGTTTAACGCCCCTAGCTAGGCATAACAAGCAAGAATAGATCCAGGTATTGCCATCTTTGGTAGGCAATCCATAAGTGGCTCTCATAACAGATTCATAAGGTAATTTAATTTTCTTTCTAGGAAAGTGTTCCATGCCTTTCCTTAATGGAAATTTAAATCTAATATTTCCTTCCTTCATATCAATAATTGCACCAATCGTTCTAAGGAAAGGTCTACCAAGAATAATAGGACATGAAAGATTGCAATCTATGTCAAGAACAATAAAATCTACAGGCACATAATTCCTATCTGCAACAATAAGAACATTATTAATTCTTCCCATAGGTTTCTTAATAATGGAATCTGCAAGGTGCAAGTTTAGAGAGCAATCATCAAAATCATGGAAACCTAACAAATCACACAAAGTCTTTGGAATCGTGGAAACACTAGCACCCAAATCACATAAAGCATAGCATTCATGATCTTTAATTTTAATTTTAATAGTTGTTTACCACTCATCATAAAGTTTTCTAGGGATATAAACTTCCAATTCAAGTTTTTCTTCATAAGATTGCATCAAGGCATCAACGATATGTTTAGTAAACGCTTTATTATGACTATAAGCGTGAGGAGAATTTAGCATGGATTGAAACAAGGAAATACAATCAATCAAAGAGCAATTTTCATAGTTAAATTCCTTCAAATCCATAATAGTGGGTTTACCAACATCTAGGGTTTTAATTTCTTCAATCCCACTTTTATCAAATTTAGCATCAAGATCAAAAGATTCGGAATTCTTGGAACACCTTCTAGGTAAGGGTGGATCATATTCAGTCCCATCATTATCAAGATTCATATTGCAAAACAAAGATTTAATAGGGGACACATCAATAACTTTTAGATCTTCATCATTATTTTCATAGGAACTAGAAGAACACGCTTTTATAAAGGCATCTTTCTTAGCACGCATCCTAGCAGTTCTTTCTTTGCACTCATCAATGGAAATTCTCATGGCTTTGAGAGACTCATTGATATCATGCTTAGGTGGAATAGATCTAAGTTTGAAAGAATCAACATCAAGAGCAATTCTATCAATGTTCCTAGCCAAATCATCAATCTTAAGCAATTTTCCTTCAATCATAGCATTAAAATTCTTTTGCGAAGTAATAAATTCTTTAATATTAGATTCAAAATCAGAGGGCATCTTATTAAAATTTCCATAAGAATTGTTGTAGGAATTACCATAATTATTAGAGGGATTACTAGGATAAGGCCTAGGGTTGAAATTTCCTCTATACGCGTTATTACCAAAATTGTTCCTACCAACAAAATTCACATCCATAGATTCATTATTATTCTCAATCAAAGTAGACAAGGGCATATCATTAGGATCAGAAGAAACAATCTTATTAGCAAATAATTTCATAAGTTCATCCATCTTTCCACTCAAAACATTAATTTCTTCTATCGCATGCACCTTTTTATTAGTAGATCTTTTAGTATGCCATTGAGAATAATTAACCATAATATTATCTAGGAGTTCAGTAGCTTCTCCTAAAGTGATTTTCATAAAAGTGCCTCCCGCGGCCGAATCTAAAAGATTTCTAGAAGCAAAATTCAATCCGGCATAAAATTTTTGTATAATCATCCATAAATTTAAACCATGAGTAGGGGAATTACGTATCATTAATTTCATTCTCTCCCAAGCTTGTGCAACATGTTCATGATCAAGTTGCTTAAAGTTCATAATATCGTTTCTAAGAGAGATGACCTTAGCAGGAGGAAAATACTTAGAGATAAAAGCATCTTTGCACTTATTCCATTAATCAATACTATTTTTAGGCAAAGACGAAAACCAAGCTTTAGCACGATCTCTAAGCGAAAAAGGAAATAGCTTCAATTTAACAATATCATTATCCACATCTTTCTTCTTTTGCATGTCACACAAATCAACGAAGTTATTTAGATGGGTAGCGGCATCTTCACTAGGAAGGCCGAAGAACGGATCTTTCATAACAAGATTCAGCAAAGCAGCATTAATTTCACAAGATTCGGCATCGGTAAGAGGAGCAATCGGAGTGCTAATAAAATCATTGTTGTTGGTATTGGTGAAGTCACACAACTTAGTATTATCTTGAGCCATCGTGACAAGCAAGCAAACTAACACACAAGCAAACAAAAAGCAAGCGGGCAAAAAGAGGCAAATAGAGGGAGGATAGAGAGAGGGCAAATAAAACGGCAAGGGTGAAGTGGGGGAGAGGAAAACGAGAGGCAAATGGCAAATAATGTAATGCGGAAGATAAGGGTATGTGATGGGTACTTGGTATGTTGACTTTTGTGTAGACCTCCCCGGCAATGGCGCCAGAAATCCTTCTTGCTACCTCTTTTAGCACTGCGTTGGTTTACCCCGAAGAGGAAGGGGTGATGCAGCAAAGTAGCGTAAGTATTTCCCTCAGGTTTTGAGAACCAAGGTATCAATCCAGTAGGAGGCAACGCGCGAGTCCCTCGCACCTGCACAAAACAAATAAATCCTCGCAACCAACGCAAATAGGGGTTGTCAATCCCTATAGGGCCACTTTACAGGAGTGAGATCTGATAGATATGATAAGATAATATTTTTGGTATTTTTATGATAAAGATGCAAAGTAAAATAAAGGCAAAGTAAATAACTAAGTAGTAAGAGATTGATATGATAAAGATAGACCCGGGGGCCATAGGTTTCACTAGTGGCTTCTCTCGAGAGCATAAGTATTCTACGGTGGGTGAACAAATTACTGTTGAGCAATTGACAGAATTGAGCATAGTTATGAGAATATCTAGGTATGATCATGTATATAGGCATCATGTCCGAGACCAGTAGACCGACTCCTGCCTGCATCTACTACTATTACTCCACTCATCGACCGCTATCCAGCATGCATCTAGAGTATTAAGTTAAAAACAGAGTAACGCCTTAAGCAAGATGACATGATGTAAAGGGATAGACTCATGCAATATGAAGAAAACCCCATCTTGTTATCCTCGATGGCAACAATACAATACGTGCCTTGCTGCCCTTACTGTCACCGGGAAAGGACACCGCAAGATTGAACCCAAAGCTAAGCACTTCTCCCATTGCAAGAAAGATCAATCTAGTAGGCCAAACCAAACTGATAATTCGAAGAGACTTGCAAAGATAACCAATCATACATAAAAGAATTCAGAGGAGACTCAAATATTATTCATAGATAGACTAGATCATAAACCCACAATTCATCGGTCTCAACAAACACACTGCAAAAAAAGATTACATCGAATAGATCTCCACAAGAGAGGGGGAGAACATTGTATTGAGATCCAAAAAGAGAGAAGAAGCCATCTAGCTACTAACTATGGACCCGTAGGTCTGAGGTAAACTACTCACACTTCATCGGAGGGGCTATGGTGTTGATGTAGAAGCCCTCCGTGATCGATGCCCCCCTCCGGCGGAGCTCCGGAACAGGCCCCAAGATGGAATATCGTGGATACAGAAAGTTACGGCAGTGGAATTAGGGTTTTGGCTCCGTTTCTGATCGTTTGGGGGTACGTGGGTATATATAGGAGGAAGAAGTACGTCGGTGGAGCAACAGGGGGCCCACGAGGGTGGAGGGCGCGCCTGGGGGGGTAGGCGCACCCCCCTACCTTGTGGCCTCCTGTTATGTGTCTTGACGTAGGGTCCAAGTCTCCTGAGTTGTATTCGATGAGAAAATCACGTTCTCGAAGGTTTCATTCCGTTTGGACTCCGTTTGATATTCCTTTTCTTCGAAACCCTAAAACAGGCAAAAGACAGCAATTCTGGGTTGGGCCTCCGGTTAGTAGGTTAGTCCCAAAAATAATATAAAAGTGGATAATAAAGCCCAATAATGTCCAAAACAGTAGATAATATAGCATGGAGCAATCAAAAATTATAGATACGTTGGAGACGTATCACTGTCCGCCGTTGAACTCCGATGAATTATGTTTCTTTTGCCCGACGATGAAATGTTGATCTGTTGAACTACGTGTTGATCTAATGTTTACATAGCGTTGCATGAGTTGCATAGTTTTGAGGTTTTGGATATGAAGGACGCAGCTATGCAAGGCAACATATGAGGCGTGCCCGTGTAATGCCCGCGAACGTTTGAGAGGCTGAATTGGCCTAGTATGACTGTAGATGCTCTAAGTCTCACCTCTCGAGTTTTTTATAAGGGCATCTCCAATATACTCCTTCCATTTATAAATGTAAGACCTTCTAGAGATTTCAATAGGGACTACATACGATGCAAAAAAATGAGTTGACACTCTAAAATACACCTATATACATCCTTATGTAGTCCATATTGAAATCTCTAAAAAGACTTATATTTAGAAACGGGGAGTAGTTGCAAAATTGTGTTGGTGTATTTTGCCACATAATTTTTTGATGATGTGAAATATAATAAATGAAGAGAGAGGGGAGGATTGTATGTAGTCCCTCCGTTCCCATATGTAGTGCGTATTAGTTTTTTGTTAGAATTCCACAATATGGTGCGCCTGAGCTGCTTTGGAAAGACATTACCTGAACTGTTCATGAGAGGTGCAGCCACATCCACATGCATATGTACAGAGTGTGTTCATGCGGGGTTACTATGGTCCAAAAGTACAACTCCATGCCATGCCTTAGTTTTGGAGCTACATACCATGTGCACTATATGTTAAACCAGAGGGAGTACATGAACCAACAACCTTTGCACAAACTCCAAAGTAAAAACAAGAGAGCAATCATATAAATGCTCTCATATTTCATTGGGCACTTCACATACAAATATTGAAGTAGTTGTATGATGTGTTATTGATTCATGAGGCAATAACTATTTTTACCACAGTAGTGAAGATGCCCTAAAGCGACAATGGGTGACTTCTAAATTTACCTTGTTCTTGTTTTTTTATGCACCGCCATGCCTGGCCCTCTCTTGCCTTCATGCCTTGACAAACAAGCATGCATGGATACTAGCCCTATCTATCAGCCTAGGTAAGAGCAACTCTAAGAGAATCACTATAGTGGTTTGATCGGCATAATAATCGTCAATCTGACGATTTTGGCCGAAGATTCCACTCTAACAGAGTTGTCATCCGTCTTCGAGTTTCTATAATTTATCGACCACACTTCTATTGGGAAACGTACTAGAAAACAAAAAATTCACCCTACGAACACTTAGGAACAATATGAATATGCATATAAGGTTTGGATCAACGATCATTACCGACTTCGGCATGCAGCAAAAGTAGACGAGTTGGTGTAGATCGTACTTGGAGTCCCTCGAACCATTGATGGCGACCCCGCGAACCGCTCCCGAACAGAAGACCGAAAACACGGCATCTCCACTTGCTTGCAAGTGTACGGTCTTCACGACCCGGCAGCGCATCGCCATCCAAAGCTAATCATCGTCAAAGAATTAGAGGGAGGAGATTAGAGCCACACGTGGCTTCTAATTATGAGGATTCGAGGAACTAGATCAATCTCTAATTAGTCAACTAGGACCAACTAGAACTAGAAAAACTAGAGGAGGCTCCAAAACTTATGTGTAGAAAAAGGGCCAACACCTCATGTATATATATAGGTTAGAGGGGAGAGGGGCTGCCAAGGGGAGGGGAGGACTCTCGTCCCCTTGCGTCGGCCAAGTGGGGAAGGAGGAGCCCCCCTACTAGGATTCGACCTCCCCTAGAGGGAAAGGGGGTGTCTTTATGGCCCGTTTATATTTTAATTTATATAAAGGCCTTCTAATAATTAATAGACCCTTTTATATATAATTCAACATCACCGAAAATATTTTTTACCTATATATTAATTATCGAGAATACCCGGTATTGCCCGATAATCTCCGAAATCCCCTTTCGTTGTCCCCGAAACGCTTCCCGTTCCTCTCAGAAATATTTCGAATTTTAGTGAAACAATTCCATAAATAAATCCTCGATACTCTCATCCTACTAACACTCAGCAAATCTTGATTACTTTAAGCTTGTGACCCCTGATGACCCACAAGTATAGGGGATCTATCGTAGTCCTTTCGATAAGTAAGAGTGTCGAACCCAACGAGGAGCAGAAGGAAATGATAAGCGGTTTCCAGCAAGGTATTCTCTGCAAGTACTGAAACAAGTGGTAACAGATAGTTTTGTGATAGGATAATTTGTAACTAGCAACAAGTAACAAAAGTAAATAAGGTGCAGCAAGGTGGCCCAATCCTTTTTGTAGCAAAGGACAAGCCTGGACAATTTCTTATATAGAGAAAAGCGCTCCCGAGGACACATGGGAATATCATCAAGCTAGTTTTCATCACGTTCATATGATTTGCGTTCGGTACTTTGATAATCTGATATGTGGGTGGACCGGTGCTTGGGTATTGTCCTTACTTGGACAAGCATCCCACTTATGATTAACCTCTATTGCAAGCATCCACAACTACAACAAAAGTATTAAGGTAAACCTAACCATAGCATGAAACATATGGATCCAAATCAGCCCCTTACGAAGCAACGCATAAACTAGGGTTTAAGCTTCTGTCACTCTAGCAACCCATCATCTACTTATTACTCCCCAATGCCTTCCTCTAGGCCCAAATAATGGTGAAGTGTCATGTAGTCGACGTTCACATAACACCACTAGAGGAGAGACAACATACATCTCATCAAAATATCGAACGAATACCAAATTTACATGACTACTAATAGCAAGACTTCTCCCATGTCCTCAGGAACAAACGTAACTACTCACAAAGCATATTCATGTTCTTAATCAGAGGGGTATTAATATGCATATAGGATCTGAACATATGATTCTTCCACCAATTAAACCAACTAGCATCAACTACAAGGAGTAATTAACACTACTAGCAACCTACTAGCACCAATCCCGGACTTGGAGATAAGAATTGGATACAAGAGATGAACTACAGTTTTGAGAGGAGATGGTGTTGTTGAAGATGTTGATGGAGATTGCCCTCTCCCGATCAGAGGAGCGTTGGTGATGATGATGGCGATGATTTCCCCCTCCGGGAGGGAAGTTTCCCTGGCAGAACAGCTCTATCGGAGCCCTAGATTGGATCCGCCAAGGTTCCGCCTCGTGGCGGCGGAATTTTGTCCGAGAAGATGGCTTCTTTTTTTTCATCGAAAGACTTCGTATAGCAGAAGATGGCCACCGGAGGGCCACCAGGGGGCCCACGAGGTAGGGGGCGCGCCTAGGGGGGTAGGGCGCGCCCCCCACCCTCGTGGGCAGGGTATGCCCCCCTGGTGAATCTCTTCTGCTGAGTATTTTTTCTATATTCTGAAAATGTCTTCTATGAAGTTTTAGGACTTTTGGAGCTGTGCAGAATAGGTCTCTAATATTTGCTCCTTTTCCAGCCCAGAATCCCAGCTGCCGTCATTCTCCCTCTTCATGTAAACCTTGTAAAATAAGAGAGAATAGGCATAAGTATTGTGACATAATGTGTAATAACAGCCCATAATGCAATAAATATCGGTATAAAAGCATGATGCAAAATGGACGTATCAACTCCCCCAAGCTTAGACCTCGCTTGTCCTCAAGCGAAAAGCCGAAATCGAAAAATATGTCCACATGTTTAGAGATAGAGGTGTCGATAAAAATAAAATATGGACATGAGGGCATCATGATCATTCTTAGAACAACAACTTATATAATTCTTGTCATATGATTTCTTATGCTCGAGTAATAATTCAATCACAATTTCAAGTATGAATCGTAAACTTCATTGAAAACTAACAAACTGTAATCTCAGTCATTAGAGCAATTGCAATTTATCATAACATAGGAAAGAGTCAACATAAGAGGTTTTCAGCAAGTCCACATACTCAACTATCATATAGTCTTTCACAATTGCTGACAGTCACGCAATACTTATGGGTATGGAGTTTTAATCGAACACGGAGAAAGATAGGGGCTTATAGTTTTGCCTCCCAACGTTTTACCTCAAGGGTAATGTCAACGGTAATAGTTCATGAAAACTCACATCCAATTAGCCATATATACCAGGATCTTTCCAACATACTGTGCTTGCCAAAGGATAAAATATAAAAAGGAAGGGTGAAGATCACCATGACTCTTATGCAATGTAGGAGATAAAAGTAAAAGATAAGCCCTTCGCAGAGGGAAGCAGAGGTTGTCATGCGCTTTTATGGTTGGATGCACAAAATCTTAATGCGAAAGAACGTCACTTTATATTGCCACTTGTGATATGGACCTTTATTATGTAGTCTGTCGCTTTTATTTCTTCCATATCACACGATCGTATAAAGTTTATTTTCTCCCACACTAATAAGTCATACATATTTAGAGAACAATTTTTTATTGCTTGCACCGATGACAACTTACTTAGAGGATCTTACTCAATCCATAGGTAGGTATGGTGGACTCTCATGGCAAAACTGGTTTAAGGGTATTTGGAAGCACAAGTAGTATCTCTACTTGGTGCGATGAATTTGGCTAGCATGAGGGGGAAAGGCAAGCTCAACCATGTTGGAAGATCCATGATAATATAATTTATCTCAGATGTAAGAAAACATAACCCATTATGTTGTCTTCCTTGTCCAACATCAACTCTTTAGCATGTCACATTTTAATGAGTGCTCACAATCATAAAAGATGTCCAAGATAGTATATCTATATGTGAAGACCTCTCTTTCTTTATTACTTCCTATTAATTGCAACGATGACCAAAACTATGTTTGTCAACCCTCAACAACTTTTATTCATCATACTTTTTCTATGTGAGCTCATTACTCTCCATAAGACTCACATGATCTCTTTGCTTCTTTTTATTTCTTTCTCTTTTCTTTTATTCCCTTAGGATCATGGAAAAATAATCAAGCCCTTGACTCAACACTAATCTTTATTATATAGCTCATGGACTCGATTACATAGAAGAATTATAAAGCAAAACTCACGACTAGATCATACTAAGAACTTTTATTCTACTAGATCAAGATATTACCAAAAGGATCGAACTAAGAAAAACGGTAAAGATAAAAGTGATGGTGATACGATACCGGGGCACTCCCCCAAGCTTGGCAGTTGCCAAGGGGAGTGCCCATACCCAGGTGATTATGTCTCTCTTTTCGTGAGTGGTGATGTGATGTTCTTGGCGATGATGCCCCTCAGGATACGGTTCTCCTCCTCGAGCTTATTGACTTGCTGCTTTAGGTCCATTATTTCCTTTCAGAGTTTTCCTATAACAGCCAAAGCTCCTTGCACCCAAGGGTGCTGCATAGCTGCGGGAGAACCAGTGACACTCTTTTTCATATTCTCGTAAGAAAGAAATCTAACATTGGAAGGGATAACCGAGTTTGGAATAGCCGAGCTCTGTAGTTCTCCCATTGTGATCCAGCTCGGAAGCGGGAAGTGACTTCTTGATCCTCTTCCATGGCATCTATCCTCTTAAATTTGGCCTCCATCTCTTCCTCCGTTGCTGGCCCAAAGAGGTCAGCATTGTTGTTTTTCATTGATCTCGGTGCCGGGTGAGACACCCGGCTCTCCCCGACTGACTCTTGCGAAGACATCTTGCGCTAATCTGCAGTAGCAACAGCTCGAAACACAAAACATAGGATAATTGCGTGATATGGGAGTGAAAACCTCCGGGAGATTATATAATGAATTTTACCGACCAAACTACATGTCGTGTATGAAAACGGAGTCCGGAGAGCACACGAGGTGCCCACGAGGTAGGGGGCGCGCCCAGGGGGTAGGGTGCACCCTCCACCCTCGTGGAGCCCTCGTGTCCTTCCCGGACTGCTTCTTATTTTTCTATTTTTCTAAATATTCCAAAACGGAGAAGTATTGCCTTAAAAACTGTTTCGGAGTCGGTTTACTTACCATACCACATACCTATTCCTTTTCGGAGTCTGAAATGTTCCGGAAAGTGCCCCTTATGTATTCCTCTGGGGTTACGGTTTCAATAACATTGGTTTCAACATTTATAGGATTACCTGGGATATAATGTTTGATTCTTTGACCATTCACCACCTTCGGATTTGTGCCTTCGAAGTTGTTGATTTTTATGGCACCGGAACGATAGATCTCCTCGATAACGTAAGGACCTTCCCATTTAGAGAGAAGTTTTCCTGCAAAAAATCTTAAACAAGAGTTGTATAGCAATACATAATCACCTACATTAAACTCACGCTTTTGTATTCTTTTGTCATGCCATCTTTTAACTTTTTCTTTAAACAATTTGGCATTTTCATAGGCTTGGGTTCTCCATTCATCAAGTGAGCTAATATCAAATAGCCTCTTCTCACTGGCAAGTTTAAAATCATAATTGAGTTCTTTAATGGCCCAATATGCCTTGTGTTCTAGTTCGAGAGGTAAGTGACATGCTTTTCCATAATAATATGCAGTTCTATAGGCCCATAATGCATCATCAAGTTTCTTGGACCAATTCTTTCTAGATCTATTAACAGTCTTTTGCAAAATTAATTTGAGCTCTCTATTACTCAATTATACTTGACCACTAGATTGTGGGTGATAAGGAAATGCGATTCTATGATTAACATCATATTTAGCAAGCATTTTATGGAAAGCACCATGAATAAAAATGTGAACCGCCATCAGCCATTAAATATCTAGGGACTCCAAACCTTGGAAAAATAACTTCTTTAAGCATTTTAATAGAAGTGTTATGATCAGCACTACTAGTTGGAATAGCTTCTACCCACTTAGTAACGTAATCAACAACAACTAAAATATGTTTATATCCATTAGAGGAAGGAAAGGGTCCCATATAGTCAAAGCCCCAAACATCAAATGGTTCAATAACAAGTGAATAATTCATAGGCATTTCCTGATGTCTACTAATATTACCAATTCTTTGACATTCATCACAAGATAAGACAAACTTACGGGCATCCTTGCAGAGAGTAGGCCAATAAAAACCAAATTGCAATACCTTATGTGCAGTTCTATCTCCAGCATGGTGTCCTCCATAAGCTTCGGAGTGACACTTGCATAGGATCTGTTCCTGTTCATGCTCAGGCACACAATGTATAATAACACCATCTACTCCTTCTTTATAAAGATGTGGGTCATCCCAAAAGTAATGCCTCAAATCATAGAAGAACTTTCTCTTTTGTTGGTATGTGAAACTAGGTGGTATAAACTTAGCAACAATGTAAGTAGCATAATCAGCATACCATGGAGCAGTATGAGAAGCATTTATGACATTTAATTGCTCATCAGGAAAGCTATCATCAATAGGTAGTGGGTCATCAAGCACATTTTCTAACCTAGACAAGTTGTCTGCAACGGGGTTCTCAGCTCCCTTTCTATCAACAATATGTAAGTCAAATTCTTGTAGCAAGAGAACCCATCTAATAAGTCTAGGTTTAGCATCTTTCTTTTCCATAAGATATTTAATAGAAGCATGATCAGTGTGAATAGTTACTTTAGAATCAACAATATAAGGTCTGAACTTATCACAAGCAAATACAACTGCTAAGAATTCTATTTCAGTAGTAGCATACTTTCTTTGAGCATTGTCTAGAGTTTTACTAGCATATTCAATAACATTTAATTTCTTATCAACTCTTTGCCCTAGAACAGCACCTACAGCATAATCACTAGCATCACACATAATTTCAAAGGGTAAATTCCAATCAGGTGGTTGAACAATAGGTGCAGAGATCAATGCTTTCTTAATTATTTCAAATGCTTCTACACAATCATCATCAAAGACAAATGGTATATCTTTTTGTAATAAATTAGTCAGAGGCCGGGAAATTTTTGAGAAGTCCTTAATGAACCTCCTATAAGATCCGGCATGGCCAAGGAAACTTCTTATACCTTTGATGTCCTTGGGACATCGCATCTTCTCAATAGCATCAACTTTGGCTTTATCAACCTTAATACCTCTTTCAGAAACTTTGTGCCCCAAGACAATACCTTCATTAACCATAAAGTGGCACTTTTCCCAATTCAAGACAAGATTAGTTTCTTCACATCTCTGCAAAACTCGATCAAGATTGCTCAAGCAATCATCAAAAGAAGATCCATAGACGGAGAAATCGTCCATGAAAACCTCACAAATCTTTTCACAAAAGTCAGAGAATATAGCCATCGTGCATCTTTGAAAGGTAGCAGGTGCATTACATAAACCAAGAGGCATACGTCTATAAGCAAAATTACCAAAAGGGCATGTAAAAGTAGTCTTTGATTGATCTTTGGCTGACACGGGTATTTGAGAGAAACCAGAATAACCATCTAGAAAGCAAAAATGTGTATGTTTGGATAATCTTTCTAGCATTTGATCGATAAAAGGTAAGGGGTAATGATCCTTTTTAGTGGCCTTATTTAATTTACGGAAATCAATTACCATCCTATAACCTGTAATAATTCTTTGAGGGGTCAATTCATCTTTATCATTAGGAACGACAGTAATACCTCCCTTCTTAGGGACACAATGGGCAGGACCTACCCACTGACTATCAGCAACGGGATAGATTATACCTGCCTTAAGGAGCTTTAGTATTTCCTTTCTTACCACTTCTTTCATTTTAGGATTCAGCCGGCGTTGATGGTCACGAACTGGTTTAGCATCTTCTTCCAAATTAATTTTATGTTGACATAGAGTGGGACTAATGCCCTTAAGATCATCAAGAGTATACCCAATAGCAGCACGATGCTTCTTCAGAGTTTTCAATAATCTCTCTTCCTCATGCTCTGAAAGGTTAGCACTAATAATAATAGGATATATCGTTTTCTCATCAAGATAAGCATATTTAAGAGTATCAGGTAACGGTTTAAGCTTAAACACGGGATCACCCCTGGGTGGAGGAGGATCCCCTAGGATTTCAACAGGTAAATTGTTTTTTAGAATAGGTTCCTGTTTAAAGAATACTTCATCTATTTCCCTTATTTCATTCATAAACATATCATTCTCATGGTCTAGCAAAAAATGTTCTAGAGGATCACTAGGAGGTACGACAATAGAAGCAAGACCAATAATTTCATCCTTACTAGGTAATTCTTCTTCACGGTGTTGTCTACTAAATTTAGAGAAATTAAATTCATGAGACATATCATCTAAACCGATATTAACAACGTCCCTTTTGCAATCTATGGTAACATTAACAGTGTTCAGGAAGGGTCTACCAAATATAATGGGACAAAAGCTATCTTGTGGAGAACCAAGAACAAGGAAATCAGCAGGATATTTAGTTTTCCCACACAAGACTTCAACATCTCTAACAATTCCCATTGGTGAAATAGTATCTCTATTGGCAGGTTTAATTGTGACATCAATATCTTCTATCTCAGCGGTGCAATATCATGCATAATTTCTTTGTATAAGGAATAAGGTATTGCACTAGCACTAGCACCCATATCACATAAGCCATGATAACAATGATCTCCTATTTTAACAGAAATAACAGGCATGCCTACCACATGTCTGTTTTTATCTTTAGCACAAGGTTTAGCAATTCTAGCAGTTTCATCAAGGAAATGAATAACATGCCCATCAATATTATCAGACAAGAGATCTTTAACAATAGCAATATTAGGTTCAACTTTAACTTGCTCAGGAGGTGTATAAGTTTTAATATTGCTTTTACGAACCACAGTTGAAGCTTTAGCATGATCCTTTATCCTAATAGGGAAAGGTGGTTTCTCAACATAAGAAGTAGGTACAATAGGATCATTATAAGTGACAATCTTTTCTTCAACTTTAATAGGTGCAGCTACTTTTACTTCTATGGGAGGATGATATTTAAACCACTTCTCCTTGGGGAGATCAACATAAGTAGCAAAAGATTCACAGAAAGAAGCTACTATCTCAGAGTCAAATCCATATTTAGTGCTAAATTTACGAAAAATATCGGTATCCATAAAAGATTTAACACAATCAAAACTAGGTGTCATACCTGGCTCCTTACCTTTGTCGAGGTCCTAGTCTTCAAAGTTGCGTTTAATTCTTTCCAATAAATCCCATTTGAATTCAATAGTCTTCATCATAAAAGAGCCAGTACAAGAAGTATCAAGCATGGTGCGATTGTTATCAGAAAGCCGAGCATAAAAATTTTGAATAATCATTTCTCTTGAGAGCTCATGATTGGGGCATGAATATAACATTGATTTAAGCCTCCCCCAAGCTTGAGCGATGCTTTCTCCTTTGCGAGGCCAAAAATTATATATATAATTGCGATCACGATGAACAAGATGCATAGGATAAAACTTCTGATGAAATTCCAATTTCAATTGTTTGTAATTCCAAGACCCCATATCATCACATAGCCTATACCATGTCGATGCATCTCCATTCAAAGATAAAGGGAAGACCTTCTTCTTAACAACATCTCCTGGTACACCTGCAAGCTTAAATAATCCACAAATTTCATCCACATATATTATATGCTCATCAGGATGTTTTGTTCCATCTCCTAAAAAGGGATTAGCTAGCAGTTTTTCTTTCATACCCGAAGGAATTTCAAAGCAAACATTTTCATTTTCAGTAGGTTCAGTAGGTTGAGGAGCAACTCTTTGCTCTACTGGTCGGGGTGAATATACCCCAAACAAGCCCCTTAGAGGATTACTTTCCATAGTAACAAGTGACAGTAAATTTCAGCACACTATATAAATTTTTCCTTACCAAATTCCACATACCAAAGGCGCTTCACTCCCCGGTAACAGCGCCAGAAAAGAGTCTTGATGACCCACAAGTATAGGGGATCTATCGTAGTCCTTTCGCTAAGTAAGAGTGTCGAACCCAACGAGGAGCAGAAGGAAATGATAAACGGTTGCCAGCAAGGTATTCTCTGCAAGTACTGAAACAAGTGGTAACATATAGTTTTGTGATAGGATAATTTGTAACGAGCAACAAGTAACAAAAGTAAATAAGGTGCAGCAAGGTGGCCCAATCCTTTTTGTAGCAAAGGACAAGCCTGGACAATTTCTTATATAGAGAAAAGCGCTCCCGAGGACACATGGGAATATCATCAAGCTAGTTTTCATCACGTTCATATGATTCGCGTTCGATACTTGGATAATCTGATATGTGGGTGGACCGGTGCTTGGGTACTGTCCTTACTTGGACAAGCATCCCACTTATGATTAACCTCTATTGCAAGCATCCGCAACTACAATAAAAGTATTAAGGTAAACCTAACCATAGCATGAAACATATGGATCCAAATCAGCCCCTTACGAAGCAACGCATAAACTAGGGTTTAAGCTTCTGTCACTCTAGCAACCCATCATTTACTTATTACTCCCCAATGCCTTCCTCTAGGCCCAAATAATGGTGAAGTGTCATGTAGTCGACGTTCACATAACACCACTAGAGGAGAGACAACATACATCTCATCAAAATATCGAACGAATACCAAATTTACATGACTACTAATAGCAAGACTTCTCCCATGTCCTCAGGAACAAACGTAACTACTCAAAAAGCATATGCATGTTCATAATCAGAGGGGTATTAATATGCATATAGGATCTGAACATATGATTCTTCCACCAATTAAACCAACTAGCATCAACTACAAGGAGTAATTAACACTACTAGCAACCTACTAGCACCAATCCCGGACTTGGAGATAAGAATTGGATACAAGAGATGAACTTGGGTTTTGAGAGGAGATGGTGTTGATGAAGATGTTGATGGAGATTGCCCTCTCCCGATAAGAGGAGCGTTGGTGATGACGATGGCGATGATTTCCCCCTCCGGGAGGGAAGTTTCCCCGGCAGAACAGCTCTACCGAAGCCCTAGATTGGATCCGCCAAGGTTCCACCTCGTGGCGGCGAAGTTTCGTCCGAGAAGATGGCTTCTTATTTTTTCCATCGAAAGACTTCATATAGCAGAAGATGTCCACCGGAGGGCCACCAAGGGGCCCACGAGGTAGGGGCGCGCCCAGGGGGTAGGGCGCGCCCCCCACCCTCGTGGGAAAGGTGTGGCCCCCTGGTGAATCTCTTCCGCTGAGTATTTTTTTATATATTCTAAAAACGTATTCCGTGAAGTTTCAGGACTTTTAGAGCTGTGCAGAATAGGTCTCTAATATTTGCTCCTTTTCCAGCCCAGAATCCCAGCTGTCGGCATTCTCCCTCTTCATGTAAACCTTGTAAAATAAGAGAGAATAGGCATAAGTATTGTGACATAATGTGTAATAACAGCCCATAATGCAATAAATATTGGTATAAAAGCATGATGCAAAATGTACGTATCAACCCCGTAGGTTCGGTAAATCATAGACATGAACAAAACCCTGCCGGCAAGCCCCGCTTAATCAAAACGGATGGATCTCGGGTAGGGGGTCCCAAACTGTGTGTCTAAGGTTGATGGTAACAGGAGACAGGGAACACAATGTTTACCCAGGTTCGGGCCCTCTCGATGGAGGTAAAACCCTATGTCCTGCTAGATTAATATTGATGAGTATGGGGGTTACAAGAGTTAATCTACCACGAGATCGTAATGGCTAAAACCCTATAAGTCTAGCCTATCTGATTATGATTGTCCCTATGAAATAAACCCTCCGGTTTATATAGACACCAGAGGGGACTAGGGTTATACAAAGTCGGTTACATAGAAAGGAAATAGCACATCCGGCCGCCTAACTTGCCATCCACGCAAAGGAGAGTCCTATACGTACATGGGAGAAAGTCTTCTATCTTGTATCTTCACGACCCAATAGTCTGGCCCATGTCCAACAGGCCGGACGCCCGAGGACCCCTTAGTCCAGGACTCCCTCGGTAGCCCCTGAACCTGCCTTCAATGATGATACTCTGACACAGTCTTCGAACAATGAATGTGTCCGGATCTGCAAACAAGTACCACACACCATCGCAGAGAGTCTAATATTTCACGAGTCCTATCTGCTGACAACTTTTTGTAACGTGACATCACGTCACCACCCGGTCATTATTTCGAACCATTTTTTGGCCTGCCGCTTCAAGACGAGGTCTCATTGGCACGTCTTGTCAAAGCAGAGATCGTGTCCCCTTATTGCGGGATTCTCATCAATACGGGAGTGGGTAATCCAACCGCGCCGTTCGCACGGCCCTTGGAAACAGGCGAGTTTCAAGGCGAGTGGGGAGGCGCTTGATATTCACTGCCTTTATAAGGAGATAAGGATCCCCTTCTTTCACCCACGCCGTCTCCTTCTCTTTACCCTCCCATTCTCAAGCCCCAGCGCCCGAGTCCTCATCTTTTCCGCCTCAAGGAAGCACTCGACCATGTCCAGATCTAGAGCGCAAGGCAAATGGATGGCCTCCTCCGTCAAGGAGAAGGACATCACCAAGCTTCAGGAGCCCGGGTATCTGGCGAAGGAAATCGCCCATCGGCTTCCAGCCAAGGGCAAATCGTCCCCACCCCGAAGCCCAGTGAGAGGGTGGTGTTTATCCCCCATTTCATCCGTGGGTTAGGGTTTCCTCTCCTACCTTTTCGTCCGCGGACTCATGTTTTATTACGGGCTAGATTTCCATGATCTAGCTCCAAACTCTTCCCTCAACATCACGGCATTCATTGTCGTGTGTGAGGCTTTCCTCCGCATTCCACCCCACTTCGGACTATGGCTCAAGATCTTCAACGTGAAGCCGAAGGTGGTGGATGGCCAACACGCAGAGTGCGGAGGCGCCATGGTGAGCAAACTGCGCAATGTCACATGGCCCAAGGGTACTTTTGTGGAGACCGTCAAAGAGTGGCAGAAACTGTGGTTCTATATCACAGAGCCCCGCGATACCACCTGGGCCGCGACTCCCGAATTCAAGTCCGGAGCTCCAATGCGGCTCACCTCCTGGATAGAGAAGGGCCCGAATTGGTCCTCGTCGGACGAGCTGATCGCGCTACAAACGTGCATCCAAAGCATGGTGGACAAAAATATCAAGCTCGTTAACATGATCCAGGTGATGTTAGTTCGTCGAATCCTTCCATGCCAGAGTCGTACTTGCCCTTTGTGGGAATTCGATCCGGAGAAGCACCAGACCTTGGAGAGGCTCTTCAGAACCATGCATGAAGATATCTGGAAGTTGCTCTTCAAGGGCAACGAGACACCACCGGAGACGGACGAGGACCGTAGGCACGATCTGGCCCATCCTGCCAGTGCGGTAAGTCTTTCGTGTTTCAAGGTGTATCCTCTACTTGCTTATTTGAGGAAGATACTTAAACTCCAGTAGTTATTTTTTCAGGTATGGACAGAGAAAGCAAAGCGCATTAAGTGTCTGGCTCCGCTGCCCGAGGAACCAACCATCCCTCTTCTAATGAAGATGCTGGTTCCGGTGCCTTACCAAGCGCCGGAGAAGAAGGCCAAGGGGGCTCGAAGTGGCCTCCGTCGCAAAGGAGCTTCGAACAGGATGTCCGAAGACAACAAGACTCCCTCCTCCGCTGCTGAAGACGACGATGAGGACGAGGAGGAAAACAGCTCTCCCCCTAAGGGGGGAAAGAAGAAGAGGGCGGCCTCCACAAATCTGGAGGCAGAGGCGTCCAAGAGGGGGAAGAGCTCCCTCGCGGATAACTCCGTGTGGGACATTGACAACAGCCCAGAGCCGCGCCACCGAAACAAGCCCCTGGCCACATCATGAGTACTCAAAAGACTCTGACATATTCATATATTCGGCCTCTTTAGTTCGTAGTTTTAATGCGCTTGTAGTCCGGCCCACGACAGCTCCCTGCGATCCTCATCAGGAGGTTCGCTGGATTCAAAGGCGATGGCCAGCGAGTCACCACCGTCCGCTCAATCTCCCACAGCCAAGGGCGACGATGAGGTGCTGTCCCAAAGGACCTTCCCGGGCCAGGGAGAGGTTTAGGAAGCTGTTCGGGTGGCGCCAGAGGGTGACCCTTCGGCTACCGGACACCTCGGAGAGAGAACCCCCATGGAGACTCGTGATGGGGGCCATGCCCAGTTCGGACCCCAGCCGAACATGGTTCCGGACACCTATACGGCTCCGGAATCTGGCAAGCAGCCTCCTTCGAAAGAAGGAGGTGCGTCTATTCCGCCGGTGACCTCTGTCCAGCCAGAGGCACCAGATAATCCACTGGAAGTGCTGTGAGGCGCTTCCATTGTGGAGGAACACCGTATCCTTATGGGGACGGTGGTTGAGAGGGTTCAGTCCATCAAGAGCGGACTGATCGAAGCCTGCACCAGCCTGCTGATAGGCTTTGAGGTAAGCGATGCGAAAGAGAAGGTCATAGTATAGATAGTGTAGCCCCTGAGACACTGTCCGGTGTTCGGAAAGAAAAATCGGACAGAGGATCTAGTAATTTTCGCAGGAAACTAACTAAATATGTCTTATGAACACAGGCGTCGCTGCTGGCCGCCACCTCTCATGCCGCTGAGGTCTCCAAACTAAAGCAGAGTCTGGAGTGGGCCGAAGAAGAGCTCGGCCTTGTGAAAAGGCAGTTGGAGGACAAGCAAGGTATGTGGAGACATGTTGTATATTCGGAAATAATAAATGATGTATATTGATTGTAGTGTTGTGATGTTTGTAGGAGCGGCAACTGAGGTTGAAACCCTCAAGAAAGCGTTGGCCGAGGCCGAGGAGAGGGCGGCAAAGGAACAAGCCGTCCGGAAGAAGCATGAGGCCAGGGTTGGGGAGGTCCAACATGAGCTCCAGGACGCTTTGAAGAAATATGAGTCCTTGGAGCGTCAGCATGCGGACCAAGAGTCCGAACTTGAGAAGGCCCGCCAAAGCGCGCAAGAGGACCGGATCGAAGCCCAAGGCGCCCTCCAGGAAATCCAGGAGGCCAAAAAGATCGCGGCGAGTAAGGCTTTTATTATGCAAAGCAAGTATGTGAAGACGAGGTATCTCTTACTGACCCAGATTTGGAGTTCTCCTAGGGCGTTTGCAAATCTGCCGCGCAGCGTTTCTTACGCTGCTAAATTCTTCCGGGCTGAAGAGGGAAGCTATTCTGGTTGCAATACCTTGCACCAGAACGTTTGGTGCCCTTTAGCGACGAGCTAAAACAGTTGGTCAAGCTACATAGGATGGCCGGACTAGCCATGAAGGATTTAATAATCCACCAGTGGCCTGCAGAAGCTATACCCAGCAGCTACTTTGGCATTGTGAAGCGGCTGGTCAATGCGTGCCCTCGGCTTGATGCCATCAAGTGGTCGGTCTACATAGAAGTTGCGTTGATGGCCTTTGCCCGCGTCAAGATACAATGGGCAAAGATGGGTGCCATCAAGCTCGCAACCGAAGGACCGCCCACGGGCAAGGAGCACCACACGCCCGAGCGGTATTTTGAAGATATTCTGAAGGGATCCCGCATTGTGGCGGAGCAATGTGCTAAGGACATTATTTTGAATGAATACATTCATGTAATCCCGTCCTGTATGACGAAAACAAGGCTTGATATGTAATATAATGCTTTGCTGTTTTGTTTATTTAAAATTTTACCTCCTGTGCGGTCGTTTCATCAAATCTGAGAGTTGGCCAGTCGTCGGCTTCAGCCCCCACGTAGGTAGTACGGGGGTGTTCGGGATGAATCTAAACACTCTTTATCCAAGAGTTTGGTCCTTAATGGAGGTGTTTAGCGCAACGAACCAGGCAATCGGACTATGTGGCTTTATTGCCCTCACTTAGCCATAGGAGTTTGACAATGAAAATATAGGTGCAGCCCCTAGTATCCAGACTAGGGTGTTTGTAAACACCTGATCAGATAAGAATGATTTGTCGCATGATGTGGGTAAAATCGCTAAAGATTTGAAACCTCCAAAGAGATGACCGGCTCACGCCGCATCATGACAGCCAGTTTTCGGCTTTCTCCACTGAGGTGCTCATCCGAATAAACCAGGACACAATCGCAGTAGTTCTCCCTTTACTACCCTAGCAGATATAGTGGAACGTAAGGTAGTAAACACAGGAGCCGGGCAACCCAACTATGGACCAAAGACATGATTCGGAGCCAATGCATATAATGCTAAATTCGGGGTGCCGAACTGTACTGTAAAAGTGTTCAGACTTGTTGCCATAGTGTGGGGCGCAATAAAGCCCCTGGCGGATTATGGCGTACCAAGGTGTACAGATGCAAACTAAAATAGCGAAAATAAAAATAAACAAGAAGCTAGTGCCACATATGTTGGGCCACAAACTGTTTCCATTATAATTTTAATTAATACGTCAGAGCGTACTTGAACAAAAAGTGCGAGAAGCAACAGTGGCTATTTAACATGCCAAGACCAAGGAGGAGCTACGTACGGGTCCTGAAAATAGGTAGAGTGATCGCCAAGAAGGACATCTAGAGATTCCCCCGCACGTCTGTGCTACTTGCCACCTTGGTGTGTCTGTCCTTCGAAAGGACCGATTATGAGGCCGGCGAGAGGGGCCTGCGGAAAGGAAACCTGAAGAGGAAAAAAGAAAAAGTGAAAGTATGTGTGTCTAGGGGAGGTCGAGCCTTATTATGGATCACAATCTAGTTATGCCTCCGTCTATGCCCATGGTATTTTGAGTGCATAATTATGTACGCGTGGCGCGGACGCCGCCACTTGGTGTGGTCTGGGACGGAGGCCGAATTGCTAGTTGAGCTCTTTACGAGCTGGTCTGTCCTGGCGCATGGTAGTCCGGACTCGTTTGACAGTGTCCGGGAGTATGGTTGCCAAATTAAGGTTCTGCTTGTGGAGGCCGCTTTGTACTTCTGCCTCCAGGGCAGCAGTGTGCTCCTCGGTATAGAGGGAGCGCTTCGTATTTCCATTGACTGTTATGACACCGCGTGGTCCGGGCATCTTGAGCTTGAGATAAGCATAGTGCGGCACCGCATTGAATCGGGCAAACGCAGTTCGTTCGAGCAGTGCGTGATAGCCACTGCGGAAGGGGATGATATCGAAGATTAACTCCTCGCTTCAGAAGTTATCCAGAGATCTGAAGACGACCTCCAATGTGATTGAGCCCGAGCAGCAAGCCTCTACACCTGGTATAACTCCTTTAAAGGTAGTGTTGGTGGGATTGATCCTTGATGGATCGATGCCCATTTTGCACACTATATCCTGGTAAAACAGGTTGAGGCTTCTACCTCCATCCATGAGGACTCGTGTGAGGTGAAATCCATCAATTATTGGGCCAAGGACCAGTGCGGCTGACCCGCCATGACGGATACTAGTCGGATGATCCCTACGATCGAAAGTGATCGGGCATGACGACCATGGGTTGAATTTTGGGGCGAATGGCTCTATCGCATAGACGCCCCTGAGCGCGCGTTTGCGCTCCCTCTTGGGGATATGGGTGGCGTATATCATGTTCACCGTTTTGATTTGAGGGGGAAACTTCTTCTGTCCCCCTGTGTTTGGTGGACGGGGCTCCTCGTCATCGTTCTCGCTTTGCGACCCCTTCTCCTTGTCTTCGGCATTTAACTTGCCGACCTATTTGAAGACCCAACAACTCCTGTGGGTATGATTGGATGGTTTATCAGGGGTGCCATGGATCTGACATGGGCGATCGAGTATGCGGTCCTGGATGGAAGGGCCCTGATTATTTCTTTTATATGGCTTCTTCCACTGATCGGATTTGGAGCCCCTAAATCCGGCGTTGACAGTCGTGTCATCAATATTATCACCATTGCTTCAATGCTTATGTCTGTTGCGTCGGGGCTTGTCGTTGCTATTTCTGTCTTCGGAAGTGCCAGGTTCTCTTGTATTGTTATCACTACGGGCTAGCCAGCTATCTTCGCCTATGCAAAAGCGGGTCATGAGTGCCATGAGGGCTGCCATGGACTTCGGCTTTTCTTGGCCGAGGTGTCGAGCCAGCCATTCGTCCCGGATGCTATGTTTAAATGCTGCTGGGGCTTCAGCGTCCGGACAGTCGATGATCTGGTTCTTTTTGGTTAAGAATCTAGCCCAGAATTTCTTGGCTGACTCTCCGGGCTGTTGGATTATGTGACTTAAGTCATCGGCATCCGGAGGTCGAACATATGTACCTTGGAAGTTGTCAAGGAAGGCTTCTTCCAAGTCCTCCCAGCTGCCAATGGAGTTTTCAAGTAGGCTGTTCAGCCAGTGTTGAGCTGGCCCCTTGAATTTTAGGAGGAGGTATTTAATGGCATGAAGATCATCGCCGCGTGCCATGTGAGTATGGAGGATAAAGTCTTCAATCCATACCGCAGGATCTGTGGTTCCATCATATGATTCGATATTCACGGGTTTGAACCCTTCTGGGAATTCATGTTCCATTACTTCATCAGTGAAGCAGAGGGGGTGTGCGGCGCCTCTATATCAGGCCAGGTCGTGACGTATTTCGGATGGAGTCCATCTACGATTTTCAGCTAAGACGTAACTATGCTTGCCATGTTCGGCTCGATGGCCGTCGTCGCGCGTTGGGGCACGCCCCCGTGATCTATAGATCGATCTGGACGGACCTGCTTTATTATTCAGGCCCTGCCGGAGATCATATGTGTATCTCTGAGCAGTTTTGTCTCTGTCTTTACGGCGAGGTGGTACGGGCTGGTGTTCGGCTTGCGATGCCGCTTTGTCCCGACCACGTGGTGGTTGGTCAGCCGCATTGTGCACTGATGGCACGGCCTCCAACACCTCATTATCGAATTGAGGTAGTAATTTGCGCTTCGGGTAACTTTTGAGTGCTCGCTTGAGGCCGTACTCCTCGGCTTCTAGGACGTTAGTCCATCTGTCATTGAGCAGATCTTGATCAGCTTGAAGCTGTTGCTGCTTCTTTTTCAGGCTTCTTGTAGTGGCTATTAGCCGGCGCTTGAAGCGCTCCTGCTCGAGAGGTTCCTCGGGCACAATAAAATCCTCGTTGCCGAGGCTCACCTAATCCTCGGAGAGTGGAAGATAATTGTTGTCCTTCGAGTCCTCGTGCGCGGCCTGTTCATCAGGGCTGACTCGCCCATCTTCTCGTTCATCTTGTTCGGAAGTTGCCTCAACGGGGTCTTCATTGTCTTTGCGCCGTCCGGAGTGTTATCTTCTCCTGTGCCGGTGTTGATGTCTTTGCTGCGGCATGATTTAGAGCGGCGCCGCTGACGCCGGCGTTTTGGTTGTATCTCAGGAGGTTTATCCTCAACTGGATCTTCCTTGTCATCGCCACTATTCTCTTTTGGTGCATCTACCATGTATACATCGTATGAGGAGGTGGTCGTCCATCTCTGGTGAATGGTGGGTTTTCGGCCTGCTCCTCTCCAGCATCGTCGTCCCTACCGTCGATGTCTTCGGAGCCATAATCGAGCATGTCGATTAAGTCTTCGATAGTGGCTATTAAGTGGGTGGGGGTGGGAAGGGGAATTCTCCGTCGTTAGCCCCCAGTTCAAACCGGATATAATTCGGCTAAGGGTCCCCCCCGCTAAGGAGAGTGTTTTTAATGAGTTTAGCACGTCACCTAAAGGCGAGTGTCGAAAGATGTCCGTGGAGCTAAATTCGACGATCGATGCTTGATCAAGCTCGTCGTGCACGAACGCACATGGTTCAGAACTTGTAGCCAGAAACGGGTCCGAGGTTCCGGTGACACGGATCCCACTCGAGGTTGGGTCGGTGTGCGGATCTGACGCCGCTGAGTCTGCGATTTCTGTGGTGGGGTTGAGCTCCTGTCCTCGGATGGCGCAATCTGCTCCAGATCCAGGGCCGGAGCAGTTACAGGCACTATCCCTTGGGCATGGTCCGATGACCAATTTAAGTCATGTTCATCGTGGCGGCAGGGAGCGGCTGCCATGGTCTCGAACCCGTCGAAGATCAAGTCTCCGCAGATATCCGCGACGTAGTTCAAGCTTCCAAATCTGACCTGACGGCCAGGGGTGTAGCTATCGATCTGTTCTAGATGGCCACACGAGTTGGACCGTAGTGCGAAGCCGCGGAATACGAAGATCTGTCTGGGGAGGAAGGTTTCTCCCTGGACAACGTTGTTGTGGATGATTGTCGGCACCATCGAACCTCTTGACGACGACACCGCGGAACTCTCAATGAAAGCACCAATGTCAGTGTCAAAACCGGCGGATCTCGGGTAGGGGGTCCCGAACTATGCGTCTGAGGTTGATGGTAACAGGAGACAGGGAACACAATGTTTACCCAGGTTCGGGCCCTCTCGATGGAGGTAAAACCCTATGTCCTGCTAGATTAATATTGATGAGTATGGGGGTTACAAGAGTTGATCTACCACGAGATCGTAATGGCTAAAACCCTGGAAGTCTAGCCTATTTGATTATGATTGTCCCTATGAAATAAAACCTCCGGTTTATATAGACACCAAAGGGGACTAGGGTTGTACAAAGTCGGTTACATAGAAAGGAAATAGTACATCCAGTCGCCTAGCTGGCCATCCACGCAAAGGAAAGTCCTATCCGGACACAGGAGAAAGTCTTCTATCTAGTATCTTCACGGCCCAATAGTCCGGCCCATGTCCAACAGGCCAGACGCCCGAGGACCCCTTAGTCCAGGACTCCCTCAGAGGGGAGGACTCCCCTCCCCTTGTGTCGGCCAAGTGGGGAAGGAGGAGCGCCCCGCCCCCTACTAGGATTCGACCTCCCCTAAAGGGAAAGGGGGTGTCTTTATGGCCTGTTTATATTTTAATTTATATAAAGGCCTTCTAATAATTACTAGACCCTTTTATATATAATTTAACATCACCGAAAATATTTTTTACCTATACATTAATTATCGAGAATACCCGGTATTGCCCGATAATCTCCGAAACCCTTTCGTTGTCCCCGAAACGCTTCCCGTTCCTCTAAAAAATATTTCATATTTTAATGTAACAATTCCACAAATAAATCCTCGATACTCTCGTCCTACTAACACTCAACAAATCTTGAATATTTTAAGCTTGTGACCCCATAGGTTCGGTAAATCATAGACATGAATAAAACCCCTTTATTCAATGACCGATAGTGGAACCGTGAATGTCCATATCCATCCTGTGATTACATGAATGACATGCGAGTGAACCATTGGTTATCATGCGATGTTCCCTATGCTTCACGGTACTTTACAACACCCAGGGTGCATCGATATCCTCCTGAGTCATGCACATGCTCACTATACCGTCGATCCCGTTGCCGGTATTGTTCTTCTTTCTTGTTGAGATGTTCTGGCATCCCCGTGAAGTAGTCACATGTGTCTGGCCAGACGATGATGGATGTCGTCTGCTACGTCTCCAACGTATCTATAATTTTTGATTGCTCCATGCTATTATATTATGTATTTTGGATGTCAATGAGCTTTATTTATACTTTTATATAATTTTTGGGACTAACCTACTAACCGGAGGCCCAGCCGAAATTGCTGTTTTTTCCCTATTTTAGGGTTTCGAAGAAAAGGAATATCAAACGGAGTCCAAACGGAATGAAACCTTTGGGAACATGATTTTCTCAAAAAACGTGATCCAGGAGACTTGGAGTGGGCGTCAAGAAACAACGGAGGAAGCCACGAGGCCGGGGGGCGTGCCTACCCCC
>NC_057797.1:398558227-398573399 GCF_018294505.1 Triticum aestivum | reverse complement strand
CATGTACCCCTAAAACATCCAGGAGCACCACGAAAACCTAATTCCACCGCCGGAACCTTCTGTACCCGAGAGATCCCATCTCGGGGCCTTTTCCGGAGCTCCGCCGGAGGGGGCATTGATCACGGAGGGCCTCTACATCAACTCCATGGCCTCTCTGGTGATGTGTGAGTAGTTTAATTCAGACCCTTAGGTCCATAGTTATTAGCTAGATGGCTTCTTCTCTCTCTTTAGATCTCAATACAAAGTTCTCCTCGATCTTCTTGGAGATCTATTCGATGTAATCTTCTTGTGCGGTGTGTTTGTCTAGATACGATGAATTGTGGGTTTACGATCAAGTTTATCTATGAACAATATTTGATTCTCCTCTGAATTCTTTTATGTATGATTGGTTTATCTTTGCAAGTTTCTTTGAATTATCAGTTTGGTTTGGCCTACTAGATTGATATTTCTTGCAATGGGAGAAGTGCTTAGCTTTGGGTTCAATCTTGTGGTGTCCTTTCCCAGTGACAGCAGGGGCAGCAAGGCACGTATTGTATTGTTGCCATCGAGGATAAAAAGATGGAGTTTATATCATATGCATGAGTTTATCCCTCTACATCATGTCATCTTCCTTAAATCATTACTCTGTTCTTATGAACTTAATACTCTATATGCATGCTGGATAGCGGTCACTGTGTGGAGTAATAGTAGTAGATGCAGAATCGTTTCGGTCTACTTGTCGCGGACGTGATGCCTATATACATGATCATACATATATATTCTCATAACTATGCTCAATTCTATCAATTGCTCGACAGTAATTCGTTTACCCACCGTAATACTTATGCTCTTGAGAGAAGCCACTAGTGAAACCTATGGCCCCCGGGTCTATCTTCCATCATATTAATCTTCCAACACTTAGTTATTTCCTTTGCCGTTTATTTTACTTTGCATCTTTATTTCTCTTTATCATAAAAATACAAAAAATATTATCTTATCATATCTATCATATCTCACTCTTGTAAGTGACCGTGAAGGGCTTGACAACCCCTTTATCGCGTTGGTTGCGAGGTTCTTATTTGTTTTTGTAGGTGCGTGGGACTTGAGCGTGATCTCCTACTGGATTGATACCTTGGTTCTCAAAAACTGAGGGAAATACTTATGCTACTTTGCTGCATCACCCTTTCCTCTTCAAGGGAAAACCAACGCAGTGCTCAAGAGGTAGCAAGAAAGATTTCTGGCGCCGTTGCCGGGGAGATTCGCGCCAAGTCAAGTCAAGATTTTACTCCCAACAATGAGTCATTTCAGGTGTCGTTGCCAAGTCAAGACATACCAAGTACCCATCACAAACTCTTATCCCTCGCATTACATTATTTGCCATTTGCCTCTCGTTTTCCTCTCCCCCACTTCACCCTTGCCGTTTTATTTGCCCTCTCTTTTCCGTTTGTCGCTTTCTTGATTGCCTTGTCGTTATGGCTAGTCCTCTATCTTCTCCGTTATCTCCCAAGAATGAAGTTCTTAATTTTAAACAAAGGGAGGGAGAAAATCTAAAAGATGCTTGGTATAGAATTTTCAATGCTCAAAATAGATCTATCATGAAGCAATCTACTTCCGTTCTTCTATGCAATTTCTATGTAGGCACTACTCCTTGGTATAGATATATTCTTGATACCATTACCGGAGGGAATTTCTCGGGTAGCCATACTTTTGATACTTATAACGCTATGATAGATTTGTTCGGTTCACCACCTCTTTTGGTTAATGGAACTATCTTAACTTTGGAACATGTGATGCAAAGGCTTGAAATTATTGAGAATAAAGTTGCTACTGTAGAGTTGATTGAGAATTTGTATAAAAAGATCCACAACCAAATTACCCAATGTGGATCTAAGGTGGGAGTTACTCTGAAATTTTTTAAGGAAAAAGAACCCATAGTTAATGAAAGAATAGATCAAGATTCTACTAGAATCGATAAACTTGAGGGAATTATCACCAACTTGGGATCCGCTTTTTCTTCCATTAAAAATACTCCAAATCCTCCTACTAAAATTGCCAAGCTTGTTTATGTTCCTAAAAATAAGGGTGAATCCTCTAGTAAGGAAACTATGGATTTAAAATCAATAAGTGTTCATACCAATCTTTTTGCTATCATTAAGGAACCGTTTGCTACAAATGATTTTCTTGATTTTGTGCCTAGGAGTTTGATAATTAATAAAAAGAAAGAAACTCCTAAGAGTTATAGGTGTCTCATTGAAGAATTACCTACCAAAAATGGCAATACCTAGATCTATCCTTGCTTTTATGCCTAGCTAGGGGCGTTAAACGATAGCGCTTGTTGGGGGGCAACCCAATTTTATTTTTATTCCTTGCCTTTTGATCCTGTTTAGAAATAATTAATTTATCTAGCCTATGTTTTGGTTGTGTTTTTTGTGTTTAATTAGTGTTTGTGCCAAGTAGAACCGTTGGGAAGACTTGGGGAAAGTCTTTTTGATCTTGCTGTAAAAAACAGAAACTTTAGCGCTCACGAGAATCGCTGCCATTTTTATTTGGAAGGTTCTATGTATCTCATTCCTTCTGAATATGATTAATAGATAAATTCCTCACATACAGCAATTTATTTTAGATTTTTTGGGGTTCCATAAGTTTGCTTTAGCTATAGATTACTACAGACTGTTATGTTTTTGACAGATTCTGTTTTTCGTGTGTTGTTTGCTTATTTTGATGAATCTATGGCTAGTAAAAGAGTTTATAAACCATAGAGAAGTTGAAATACAGTATGTTTAACACCAATATAAATAAATAATGAGTTCATTACAGTACCTTGAAGTGGTGTTTTCTTTTCTTTCGCTAACGGAGCTCACGAGATTTTCTATTTTGAGTTTTGTGTTGTGAAGTTTTCAAGTTTTGGGTAAAAATTTGATGGATTATTGAACAAAGAGTGGCAAGAGCCTAAGCTTGGGGATGCCCATGGAACCCCAAGGTAAAATTCAAGGACACCAAAAATCCTAAGCTTGGGGATGCCCCGGAAGGCATCCCCTCTTTCGTCTTCGTCTATCGGTAACTTTACTTGGAGCTATATTTTTATTCACCACATGATATGTGTTTTGCTTGGAGCGTCTTGTATGATTTGAGTCCTTGCTTTTTAGTTTACCACAATAATCCTTGCTGTACACACCTTTTGAGAGAGACTCACATGATTTGAAATTTATTAGAATACTCTATGTGCTTCACTTATATCTTTTGAGCTATATAGTTTTTGCTCTAGTGCTTCACTTATATCTTTTAGAGCACGGTGGTGGATTTTTTTTATAGAAACTATTGTTCTCTCATGATTCACTTATATTATTTTGAGAGTCCTTTAGAACAACATGGCAATAATAAAAACTTTCATACAAGTGCATTGAATACTATGAGAAATTTGATACTTGATAATTGTTTTGAGATATGGAGATGGTGATATTAGAGTCATGCTAGTTGAGTAGTTGTGAATTTGAGAAATACTTGTATTGAAGTTTGTGATTCCCGTAGCATGCACGTATGGTGAACCGTTATGTGATGAAGTCGGAGCATGATTTATTTATTTATTGTCTTCCTTATGAGTGACGGTCGGGGACAAGCGATGGCCTTTTCCTACCAATCTATACCCCTAGGAGCATGCGCGTAATACTTTGTTTCGATAACTAATAGATTTTTTCAATAAGTATGTGAGTTCTTTATGACTAATATTGAGTTCATGGATTATACGCACTCTCACCCTTCCACCATTGCTAGCCTCTCTAGTATCGCGCAACTTTCGCCGGTACCTTAAACCCACCATATACCTTCCTCAAAACAGCCACCATACCTACCTATTATGGCATTTCCATAGCCATTCCGAGATATATTGCCACGCAACTTTCCACCGTTTTGTTATTATGACACGCTTCATCATTGTCATATTGCTTGCATGATCATGTAGTTGACATTGTATTCGTGGCAAAGCCACCGTTCATAATTCTTCATACATGTCACTCATGCATCATTGCACATCCCGGTACACCGCCGGAGGCATTCACATAGAGTCATATTTTGTTCTAAGTATTGAGTTGTAATTCTTGAGTTGTAAGTAAATAAAGTGTGATGATCATCATTATTCGAGCATTGTCCCAAGTGAGGAAAGGATGATGGAGACTATGATTCCCCCACAAGTCGGGATGAGACTCCGGACGAAAAATAAAAAAAAAGAGAAAAGAGGCCAAAAAAATAAAGAAGGCCCAAATAAAAAAATGAGAGAAAAAGAGAGAAGGGACAATGCTACTATCCTTTTTCCACACTTGTGCTTCAAAGTAGCACCATGTTCTTCATATAGAGAGTCTCCTATGATATCACTTTCATATACTAGTGGGAATTTTTCATTATAGAACTTGGCTTGTATATTCCAATGATGGGATTCCTCAAAATTCCCTAGGTCTTCGTGAGCAAGCAAGTTGGACGCACACCCACTTAGTTTCTTTTGTTGAGCTTTCATATACTTATAGCTCTAGTGCATCCGTTGCATGGCAATCCCTACTCACTCACATCGATATCTATTAATGGGCATCTCCATAGCCCGTTGATACGCCTAGTTGATGTGAGACTATCTTCTCCTTTTTGTCTTCTCCACAACCACCATTCTATTCCACCATAGTGCTATATCCATGGCTCATGCTCATATATTGCGTGAAGATTGAAAAAGTTTGAGAACATCGAAAGTATGAAACAATTGCTTGGCTTGTCATCAGGGTTGTGCATGATTTAAATATTTTGTGTGGTGAGGATAGAGCATAGCTAGACTATATGATTTTGTATGGATAACTTTCTTTGGCCATGTTATTTTGAGAAGACATAATTGCTTAGTTAGTATGCTTGAAGTATTATTGTTTCTATGTCAATATTAAACTTTTATCTTGAATCTTTCGGATCTGAATATTCATGCCACAATAAAGAAAAATTACATTGAGAAATACGTTAGAAAGCATTCCACATCAAAAATTCTTCTTTTATCATTTACCTACTTGAGGACGAGCAGGAATGAAGTTTGGGGATTCCTGATACGTCTCCAACGTATCTACAATTTTTTATTGCTCCATGTTATTATATTATCTATTTCGGATGTCAATGGGCTTTACTTTACACTTTTATATCATTTTTGGGACTAACCTACTAACCGGAGGCCCGGCTCAAATTGCTATTTTTTTCCTATTTTAGGGTTTCGAAGAAAAGGAATATTAAATGGAGTCCAAACGGAATGAAACCTTCGGGAATGTGATTTTCTCAACAAACATGATCCAGGAGACTTGGAGTGGGCGTCAAGAAACAACGGAGGAAGCCACGAGGCAGGGGGCGCGCCTACCCCCCCTGGGCGCGCCCTCCACCCTCGTGGGCCCCCCGTTGCTCCACCGACATACTTCTTCCTCCTATATATATCCACGTACCCCCCCCCAAACATCCAGGAGCAACACGAAAACCTAATTCCACCACCGCAACCTTCTGTACCTGAGAGATCCCATCTCGGGGCCTTTTCCGGAGCTCCGCTGGAGGGGGCATTGATCATGGAGGGCCTCTACATCAACTCCATGGCCTCTCCGATGATGTGTGAGTAGTTTAATTCAGACCTTCTGGTCCATAGTTATTAGCTAGATGGCTTCTTCTCTCTCTTTGGATCTCAATACAAAGTTCTCCTCGATCTTCTTGGATATCTATTCGATGTAATCTTCTTTTGCGGTGTGTTTGTCGATATCTGATGAATTGTGGGTTTATGATCAAGTTTATCTATGAATAATATTTGATTCTCCTCTGAATTCTTTTATGTATGATTGGTTTATCTTTGCAAGTTTCTTCGGATTATCAGTTTGGTTTGGCCTACTAGATTGATCTTTCTTGCAATGGGAGAAGTGCTTAGCTTTGGGTTCAATCTTGCGGTGTCCTTTCCCAGTGACAGCAGGGGCAGCAAGGCACGTATTGTATTGTTGCCATCAAGGATAAAAAGATGGGGTTTATATCATATTTCATGAGTTTATCCATCTACATCATGTCATCTTCCTTAAAGCATTACTCTGTTCTTATGAACTTAATACTCTAGATGCATGCTGGATAGCGGTCGGTGTGTGGAGTAATAGTACTAGATGCAGAATCGTTTCGGTCTACTTGTCGCGGACGTGATGCCTATATACATGATCATACCTAGATATTCTCATAACTATGCTCAATTCTATCAATTGCTCGACAGTAATTCGTTTATCCACCGTAATACTTATGCTCTTGAGAGAAGCCACTAGTGAAACCTATGGCCCCCGGGTCTATCTTCCATCATATTAATCTTCCAACACTTAGTTATTTCCTTTGTCGTTTATTTTACTTTGCATCTTTATTACTCTTTATCATAAAAATACCAAAAATATTATCTTATCATATCTATCATATCTCACTCTCGTAAGTGACCGTGAAGGGCTTGACAACCCCTTTATCGCATTGGTTGCGAGGTTCTTATTTGTTTGTGTAGGTGCGTGGGACTTGAGCGTGATCTCCTACTGGATTGATACCTTCTCAAAAACTAAGGAAAATACTTACGCTACTTTGCTACATCACTCTTTCCTCTTCAAGGGAAAACCAACGCAGTGTTCAAGAGGTAGCATCGTCACACCGAGACGGCCCTAAGAATATCTCGCCATCATCGGAGGAGCAAACCCCACTCTTGAGCTATCTAGTCCTTTGTCAAACCTTCCGGCCTGTAAGTTGTCGTTAATATCACCGGTTACTGATGACATTTGAGCAACCCCAAAATCCACCGTACGGTAGGAAGTGACTACGATACCCTCATGGTCTAAGAAACTAAAACACATACTAACACTATGTTACAACAACTGATTACAGATGATATTATCTTAAAGTATAACAAACAAGATTGGGTTGATTCAATATGATCGTTATTCTAATGTCATGCTCTCAATGTTATTTCAGGACTATCCTTACATTCAACGATATCCTAAGATCTGAAAAACATGATTATTAATAACACTTGAGCCAGTCTAGAGGCAAGACCGGGAACCTATTCTTTTACCATTTATCATTTCACACTTGCATATGACTTTTCCACTTAATCACATATTCTAGTATCACAGCAGTTATAGCATGAAATATAAACTTTCAATTATGAAAATGGAAATATAATAATACAATATTATTGCCTCTAGGGCATATTTCCAATAGCTTCATATTACAACCCACAAGACTACATATGTGAAGGCCTGGGACCTCGATATGAAGCACGCATGATCGACTAACCACTCTCAGGAGGGAGGTTTCAGCTCCCTCCTCGTCTCATGCCACGTCTTCCCGCCGCCTGCCACGATTTGGAGGCAGCCATTATGGCGACTTTGAATTTGCGTGTTATCACGACAGTGTCTATATCCATATAGAGCACACACTATATGTATTTCGGCGATAGCTGATACGGCGAATGGGCTAGAGTTTCTCTACCATATGTACTATAAGGGTTGGGCGTGCTTTGCTGCGCCGTTGATGTTGTTGGGTTTTCTTTAAAAAAAATACTCCCACTATTTCAAAATTTATGGGGATTAGTTTATTGAAAAGTCAAACCTCTTTAAGTTTGGCCAAATATGTAGAGAAATAAACCAATATCCATAATATCAAATCGGTATCATTAGATTTGTTATGAAATGAAGTTTCATATTTTATTTAGTTAGTACGGTGGATGTTGATATTTTCTGGCTTTGAGCTTCTTCAAAGCTAAAAAAATTGACTTTTCAAAAAACTAATACACCTTATACTTTAGAACTGAGTGAATATTTAATTTGGCGAGTGGGGGAGATGATGGAGCATATTTTCTTTTTATTTATAATGGTTTTGATGGGCCTTTCGCGGTGCGATTCTATGTTTTCTGTGCGAAATTTTCTACATATGTGCTATATTGGTTCTATAGTATCAAATGTTGGCGCTTCTTTTTATTACGTGATGAGAGAGTGTGTGAGATTGACATGTTTTTATAGGCCGGTTGCTGCTTATTAATTTAAAAAATTGTTGACCCGGTCAAAATATGAACCAATTCCAATATTGCATACCTCAACCAAATGGTTGAGTTTTAAAATTAGGAAGTATGATGAATTAAAATAATTAAATAGAAAGTCCTTAAGAAATTGTCGAAACAACATTGAATGATCCAATTCTGAATTAAAGACCTTAATATTAACCGTGAGCCTTAAAAATCACTTGATGTTAAGTGTGAGCCTTAAAAATCAGGAAGCGTAGCATAGTGTAGCCTTGAATGTCACATGTAGTCAGTCCCTTGAGCCTCGGCGGAGTACCGTGTCTGTGTGAGCTGGTGTGGCATGGACGATGGTGGATGTACATATGATTGCAATTGCATGTTGGCGCAGCACGTGCGCAGGCATTCAATGCATGCATGCGCGCATCATAGGTTTATGTACACGTACACATATATAGGCACACATTCGTATTGCGTACGGTGTGCGTGCGCGGCACTTATTACTTCCTCCATTCTACTCCCTCCGTCTAGACGAAATGTAAGACGTTTTTTCATACGATAATGTCAAAAAACATCTTATATTTTAGGACGGAGAGGATATAATATAATGCGTTCGTACTTTTTAATATTGAAGTTTAACAGTAAATTTAACCAACAAGACCGATTGCAGCGGGAGCAAAAAATTATATCACTAAATTCATATCAAAAATATGAATTCACTGGTATAATTTTTGCTCTCGTTGTAGTCGGTCTTATTGGTTAAATTTACGAACAAATTGAATCTCAAAAAACATGGACACACTGTATTGTAAACGGATTTCTTTTCGGAATCAACGCACGACTGAGAGGAGGGTTTGGTTTGGTGGTCCACGACTCCACTTGCCATGGCATCCATGCGTGCATGCATATATATGTACTACTTACTCTCTTTGTTCCTATTTTTTTTTTATTTTTTAGATATTTTATAAATGAACTATAATATGATTTATTTATTTTGCTTTGTATATAATCATTTGTTGGAATCTCTGAAAAAGAGATATATTTGAGAACGGAGGGAATCAGTATATATGTCTGTCTACGGTGAGATGAGCTCCGCTCGCCGGAACACGTATGCACGTACGTACTACGTACGTGTATCTTATATGGATCGTCCATGCAGCTAATGTCTATGCCGACTCCAGACAGATCCAGTACTGTACTAAGAGCATCTTCAATAGGCGTCTAAAAAAAGCTCCGCGTATTAAAATTTTGTTTTTTTGGCGCCGCACAGCTCCAGCAGATGTTGTAGCGTTACAAGTTTTTGGGCGCGCGCTGAAAAACGCTATTGCGCGTAGCATATTTTGGGCTTCGGATTGCGCGCGCTGAAAAACCCTATCGCGTGCAGCATATTTTGGGCTTCGGATTGCACGCGCTTCACAATTTGCACTGTGTGCTTTTTATGCGTGAGTTTTTGGGCATCTGCAAAGCGATATTGGTCCCGACACACTAAAAGTGCTAAAGTGGCGCGCTATAACTTTTATTGGGCGCCAAATTTTTATGCGGCCGTTGGAGATACTTTAACCTAGCTATGAGCTACTTATACATTGCATGCTTTGCTTAGCCAGGAGCTACTTCTGTATAGCTATGGCCTATGGCTATGCCCTCATGCATCGTGTATGGATCACGATCAATCTTGCAGCTATCTAGTGCTAGTAATTAGCTTAGCTGCCCTACTTGTCCTTTTGTATGGGCAGCCGCTCAGTACCATGCATCATATGCATAATGTGTGCACCAATAACACAAAACGTACGTACTTCAGTCCCTTATAATGATAATCCTAATCTCTTCAAACCTAGGAATTTTTATATTACCGAGAATTTAGAAACGTACTTCACAGAAATGTATGTACTCCTGAACGACTAGGATGACAATGATCCCACATTCAACCTGCGGGGGTACTTCAAGTCCCGTAGGAGGAAAGGAGGCGGAGACATTATCACTCGCTTCTTCAAACCGACGAGTCTATAAATCAGATCTCCTCAAAATGTTTCTAACAGTAACCGATGAGCCTATAAAACTCCCTTTTACCTCGCAAAAATTAAATTAACCGAGGTAAGGTGATCAAGATCGCTTCTGAACGTAACATCATTCATGGAGTCCTGAATTTTCTGCAAAATATATAAAAGTACCCCTGGCCATATTGACGTGTCCAAGTTAGTAGGTGTTGGCATTCCCCACGGTCCACGGTCTTGGAATCGTTTAGTACGGGTGTCGGGTTGATGCCACGTCCAAACAGCTTTTAGATGTTTCAACACAATACATACGTACGAATCCATATAAAATGTACGGACGCACATCCTACAATGTGAGCATCTCTGAAAGATCGAGCCAACACATCATTTTAAGATTGATAAAGCCGCCACAGACGTCTTTGTAATTGACAAGAACATCTTCTCACACTGAACGTACATCGCCGAAAGGCCTGAAGTCGGTGCAATAGCTTAACTAGTTGCGGTACATTAGAAAACAAACCATGACTCGGGTTGGTTTTGGTCCGGATGTTGCTGTTGAGCTAGCTCTCGCTGATTGTATAAACACTACGATTTGAGTAACACAATTTATCACCTGCAAAAAAGGAAAAGAAACAAATTCAAAAAAATACGGGCATCAGTGTCATGCCTAGGACTTGAATTCTGGTGGGCTGGGGACACCACTGTCCTCCTAACCATCCAACCACTGATTGGTTCATAGCTTTTGCTTGATGAACAAGTTACCAGAAAACACGATTTTATAAGGTTGAATGTGGCATCATTTTCGTACTAGTTGTTCAGGGGGACACCTTAAGGCAACTCCAATGCAAACCATCACATTGTCCGTAAATGTTTGGACCGAACAGTTCAAAGCTTTAAGTCTTCCAATGGGAGTCATCAAATGCCCGGAGACCGATACAGACGTATGAGATCCCCTAAATCAGCATAAATTGAAGAAGAATTGAGAGAATATGAACGTTCGACTGGCCCACCCTTAATTGGACCACATCCTCCATGACCCATGTGTCATACTCATTTTCTTTTTCCTCTTGATACATCTGGCCCATCGTCGGTCATAGCCTATCATCTAAATTTAATGGCTATAGTTGAATGACCAACACCATGCCCACTGTCCGCAAAACGATCGGACTTGTTCATGAACATTTGGTGCCGCCCGTTTAGTGATCCCCGGTTGAATTGCATAATATGTCTAATGAGCTCGCATTGCCCTGTGGTTGGGTCTGCATAGGCCGATGCTAGAAATTGAATTGAATCTATCATTTTACCGAGTTTAATTTGCTAGCTGTGCAATCAGTTAGCAAGAGATTGTTAGGTAAATCCATCAAACTCTCATCTAGGGTTTCCCTGCCTCTTGTTTAGAGATTCACTGCCTCTCACCAGTGCCGTCAGCGGTCCGCCTCATCTCCTATTGTCATTGGACCATGGAGGCGCGATGATACCTGCCCTTGCCGGCGAAAGGGTTCCGTTTTTAGGTGTTTTTCTAAGTTTTGTTAAGGTTTGTGCCATACTCAAGAAGACGAGTCGGCGGGGGCCTCTTGAAGATGAAATAATGTTCTCCCCGTCTAGTGCCAGTCACGATGATGTTTGAAGCATCGTGAAGACGTGTGGAGGTTTGTCTCCGACAGATCTCGTGCGATTTGGTCGGCGTTTGTCTTTGGTGGATCGTCTAGATCCGGTCTTCGTTCGTCTACATTAGTATGTCTGTAGGTTGGATCCTTTCGATCTATCATTTTATTCATCAGTGGCGGTAGCTATTCTGGTGCCTTGGTCCTATGAGATCTTAGCACAATGATTTTCCGACTGTCTACTATAACAATGTTTGCCCGGCTCCAAAGAGGGAGGGGCGATGACGGCGACGCTCCTTCTGCTCGCTCCAGTGCTTGAAGTCATCGCTAGGTGGTCTACGTACCTGGATGTAAATTTTACTTAGTGGTTTCTATACTACCATGACAGTTGATAAATAAATTGAAAGTTTCTTACAGAAAAAAGTTTTCATGGACGCTACTCTCTTCGTCTCGTAATATAAGAGCAAACTTTGTCAAACTGGTAGTACAAGCTACAGCAGCAACTATATATAACTATTAGTTATTGGACATGACAACAGGGGTTTTGGGCCCAACGCACGCATGAGATTAGTGTCGCAGAACATGCGGATAAACAATTAAACACGCACTAAGGTAGAAGAAGTACACAATTCAGTGGTGAGCAGTTTGGTCTTTGGTCTGCCCTGGTCCACCAACAGTTTAACAAGGACTAAGCCAACACCTCTTTAATTTCTGCATCCGGCCCCTCCCGAGAAGAATCCCATTGGCGTCTCCTGCAGTACTCAACCCACTGCGGCGCTGCTGGTGCCCCTGACGATGATCTCTGCTCACACTCGCAGCCAGCAATTTGCCAGCCATCCTGCATGCCCATGAAAGCATACTGATGAATATTTGAGAGAGACCATCAACATTGATTTGTTCATGGGAGAGGGCACCCTGATCAGTGATCGATTGAATTAACCTAACTTGTGAGTGCAGTGCAGAAATAAATGGAGTAAGCTACCTGCAGGTGAAGTTGACGAGTTGCATAGCTAGCGTTTGCAGGGGAGCAGGCTGTGTCTTGGAGAGGGTCTTCATCAGCTGGTTCCAAACGAGGCATCTTCTTCCTGGTGTTCTCCTCGGTGCCTGCTGCCTTCTTCGCCTTGGCCTTGGTCTTGCTGGCGGTGGACAAGGTGGAACTGGAGGCGCGGGCGCCGTGGGGCTTCTTCGCTGGCACCTCTTGGGAGTTGTGCAACTGCAGGCAGGTGTCGTCGCCGTCGATGAAGTAGGCCGTCCAGCCGCTGTCGTCGGAAGCCACGGCGGTCGCAGACCCGGATGCGCAGCAGTCGACGTCGCCGTCCAAGACTGAAGCTGAAGCACCCGGGGTCCTAGACGAGCTGATGGATTCCTCCATTTGACGAACGTACGTATGTGTGTGTGGACTATGAACTTGAAGCTAAGTTAGCCAGCCAGGTAGCTGCGCGTAAGGTGGCTAGCTAGAAGAAGAAGAAGAAGAAGAAGAAGAAGAAGAAGAAGAAGAAGAAGAAGAAGAAGAAGAAGAAGAAGAAGATTGCAGTGTTGCAGAATGGGTTGGAGTAAGAAATATGGCATGGAGGTCCGCCGGGCCGGGGGAGCGCGGTTGGTGATGGTGTTACATAATGGCGGAGAGAGGAGAGGGTAGGCGCACCGGGACGTGGAGCGGCGGAGGGGTTACAGTGAAGTGTCGTTGACATCAACGCCGGATGGATGATGCGCACATGGGCACTTATTTGCAGGCCGTGCACTCAACTGGACTCAAGACACGCGTACGAGGGGGGGTTCCATCCATGGATGGACGGGATGGGATGGGATGGGAGGAAAGATAAGTTAGGCCCTGTTTGGTTCTAAATAAAGGATTCAATTTATAAGTTACCCCAACTTATAAGTCATAAGTTGCTTCACCCCAACTTAGAAATTATAAATCATCCTTTTTGTATGGGTCCCATCACCTTTACATAAAAAAACAAGATAGAAAGGTGTGCTCAGGTGATTTATAAGTCAGGTGATAACCAAACAGACGTGACTTATAAATCACTGATTTTAAGTCACTTGACTTATAAGTCAGGTGACTTATTAAAACCAAACAAGCCCTTAAGCAAAAGAGCGATAACTTTTTTTCCGGGAAACATGTAGCCATGCAGCAGAAAGCCTGTTGGAGTTGGACCCGAATCAAAACCCATGGAGTCATGGAGATATACGGGGTACTAGACAAATGGAAGGAACAAAAATCTGGCACACGTGCATGCTATACTAACTCGTCATCTTCATCTACTAAGCGCCATAGCCAGTAAAGTTTACTAGTTGGAAAACACATAGTTGACAGAAAAAGCTAGGAGTACCAACTAAAAAAAGGCAATGCTTTGCGTCGGTTGACCGACGTAAGGACTCGATCGGTGGCCTTCAGCACCACATGATAGGCCAAAGGTAGCCATCCAATCTCGCCCGGTGCCTCACGCTCGCCATGTACAACACTGTGCTTCGCGGCAGCCTCCATCCCCATCCCCGCCGCCATCGAGCTCAAAGCACCGCATCGCTGAGCTTGTAGCTCCGCCCTCCCCCAACATCCTGATTGCACCACCCGACATCGCTGTCGTAGCATCCTGTCGCGAGTCATAGCACGCCACGGTGGCGGGTTACAGCTCCTCGTAGCACGCCAGTGGCCGATTGTACCTTCTCGACGCCCTTGTTGTGCCATCAGTCGACGTGGGTCGTAGCACCCCTGGTGGCTGGTTGCAGCTCTGGTGGTGTCAGTCGTAGCACGCTGGTGGCTGGTTGCAGCATTCGGATGTCGTCATCGTAGCATCGTCGGCTAGGGCGCCCATCACCGTCGGGGGGTTGCAACATCCTCGTTGTACGCTTTCAACATCCTCCCCGGGCAGTCGCAGTTTCACCGATGGCCCATTCCAACATGCGACCACCATTGTCATAGCTTCGTCGGAGGCCGATTCCACCACGCAGCCACCAAGGTCCTAGTTTCGTAGGTGGTTGATTCCAGCACATCGCGACTGTGACGCCCGGATAATTAAGCTACAGTAATTCTCTGCTAATGATGCCATGTCACCTCGTTTACTGTTGGTAAACTCGTGTTAGTTCAAAACGATTCAAATTCAAATTTAAAATATAGGCAAACAACAAAAGTTTTCAAATAATAAAACTAAAATGTTCTGGTGGTGCCAAATAATGCGTAGGTAATTATGGTGGAGAAACCACACTTGTATAAAATATGTAAATACTCAAAATGAATATAATAGTAGCAAAACAATTAGTTAAATGATTATAAAATAATAAACAATTATAAATGGTTTTATATTAGGTGCCAAGTTAATTGCGGTAGTGGCATAAGTATTAAAAATATTTTAGGTGCAACTTGGGTTTTTCATAAACACCGAAATTTAAATAAAACAGAAAAGAGAAAAGAAATAAAATAGAAAAACAAACTAAGAAAAAAAAGAAAAAGAAACCCCCCAAACCCCCGGGCCAACCGACCCAGCTAGCCAACCGGCCGGCCCAGTCGGCCAGCCCACCCCAGGCCGGCCCACTCGCCCCCTGCATAACCCCGCTCCCCACTCGGCCGAACC
>NC_057797.1:398557051-398557400 GCF_018294505.1 Triticum aestivum | reverse complement strand
CCGCACCGTGCGCCGCCCCCGTGCCATGCGCGTTGTGGCCACGCACGCAGCCCCACACCCCCGCCACGTCCTTGGTCACCTGCAGCCGCGCCCGTCACTGCCTGCCTCGCCCAGGCCGGACGCTGACCGCGCCCGGCGCGCGCCTAACCTCGCCGGCCTTCCCCGTCGTCTGTGCCCCGGCGGCCTCGTCCTGCTTTGCGGGCGAGTGCCCGCTCGGGTGCGCCTGCACTCTACGCCCGGGACCCGTGGCCGTTCGCCCGTTAGGGCTCCCCCTGAGCCACTGACCTTGGGGCCCCACGCCCCAGAACAAAAAAAAAGAGGGATTAAAAAAATATAATAATAAAAAAAA
>NC_057797.1:398527437-398556965 GCF_018294505.1 Triticum aestivum | reverse complement strand
CTTGGTCACCTGCAGCCGCGCCCGTCACTGCCTGCCTCGCCCAGGCCGGACGCTGACCGCGCCCGGCGCGCGCCTAACCTCGCCGGCCTTCCCCGTCGTCTGTGCCCCGGCGGCCTCGTCCTGCTTTGCGGGCGAGTGCCTGCTCGGGTGCGCCTGCACTCTACGCCCGGGAACCGTGGCCGTTCGCCCGTTAGGGCTCCCCCTGAGCCACTGACCTTGGGGCCCCACGCCCCAGAAAAAAAAAGAGGGATTAAAAAAAATATAATAATAAAAAAAATTAAAAAAATGTTAAATGAATAAATAGATAATAATTAAATAATTAAAATGTTAATTAATTAATTAATTAAGTAATTAATTAAGTTAATTAATCCTGGTTAATTAACCTAATAACTAATTAACCTAATTAACTACTGTTAATTAAACTTAATTAGGTTAATTAGTTAACAGTGTATGACGAACGGGACCCACCTGTCAGGGTTGACTCAGTCAACCCCTGTTGACTGCTGACGTCAGCATGACATCATGCTGACGTCATAAATACATTTTTTTGAATTAATTAAATAAATAATTAAATTCCAAAATTGTTAAAATCTTTTAAAAATCATATCTTTTAATCCGTAACTCGGATTAAAATATTTTCAACATGAAAGTTGCTCAGAACGACGAGACGAATCCGGATACGCAGTCCGTTCGTCCGCCACACCCTCCTAACCTATCGAACCCGCAACTTTCCCCCTCCGGCTCCTCTGCCCGAAAACACGAAACACCGGGAATACTTTCCCGGATGATTCCCCCCTTAACCAGTACCACCTCATACCGCGTTAGAACACGTCTAGCTCTGCTTGTTGACCTGTTATGCACTTGCTTGCTATGTATTTACTGTTTCTCCCCCCTTTTCTCTCCGGTAGCCTCCGTGACGATGCTGATGCCCCTGTGGACGACTACGTCACCGACGACCCCTCTCTCTTGCCAGAGCAACCAGGCAAGCCCCCCTTTGATCACCAGATATCGCCTACTCTTCTCTATACTGCTTGCATTAGAGTAGTGTAGCATGTTACTGCTTTCCGTTAATCCTATTCTGATGCATAGCCTGGCATTGTCACTACATCTGTTGATACCTTACCTGCAATCCTAAATGCTTAGTATAGGATGCTAGTTTATCATCATTGGCCCTACATTCTTGTCAGTCTGCCTTGCTATACTATCGGGCCGTGATCACTTGGGAGGTGATCACGGGTATATACTATACATACATACATACTATACAGATGGTGACTAAAGTCGGGTCAGCTCATTGAGTACCCGCAAGTGATTCTGACGAGGGGGCTGAAAGGACAGGTGGCTCCATCCCGGTAGAGGTGGGCCTGGGTTCCCGACGGCCCCCGACTGTTACTTTGTGGCGGAGCGACAGGGCAGGTTGACACCACCTAGGAGACAGGTGGGCCTGGCCCTGTTCGGCGTTCGCGGATACTTAACACGCTTAACGAGATCTTGGTATTTGATCTAAGTCGGCTACGAGCCTATACGCACTAACCATCTACGCGGGAGTAGTTATGGGTATCCCGACGTCGTGGTATCAGCCGAAGCACTTCAGACGTCAGCGACGGAGCGGCGCGCGCCGGATTGGACTGGAACGCCTACTAGGCTAGGTCTGCTTCCGGCCGCCCTCGCAACGTGCAGGTGTGCTATGGGCGATGGGCCCAGACCCCTGTGCGCTTAGGTTTAGACCGGCGTGCTGGCCTCTCTGTTTTGCCTAGGTGGGGCTGCGACGTGTTGATCTTCCGAGGCCGGGCATGACCCAGGAAAGTGTGTCCGGCCAAATGGGATCGAGCGTGTTGGGCTATGTGGTGCACCCCTGCAGGGAAGTTAATCTATTCGAATAGCCGTGATCTTCGGTAACAGGACGACTTGGAGTTGTACCTTGACCTTATGACAACTAGAACCGGATACTTAATAAAACACACCCTTCCAAGTTCCACAGTCAACCCAGTGATCGCTTTTCCGCAGGGCGACGAGGAGAGGATCGCCGGGTAGGATTATGCTATGCGATGCTACTGGAGATGCTACTTGGAGATACTATTTGGAGATGCTACTTGGAGGACTTCAATCTACTCTCTTCTACGTGCTGCGAGACGGAGGCTGCCAGAAGCGTAGTCTTCGATAGGACTAGCTATCCCCCTTTTATTCTGGCATTCTGCAGTTCTGTCCACCGATATGGCCTCCTTACACATATACCCATGCATATGTAGTGTAGCTCCTTGCTTGCGAGTATTTTGGATGAGTACTCACGGTTGCTTTCTCCCCCCTTTTCCCCCTTTCCTTTCTTTCTGGTTGTCGCAACCAGATGCTGGAGTCCAGGAGCCAGACGCCACCGTCGACGACGACCCTTACTACACCGGAGGTGCCTACTACTACGTGCAGCCCGCTGACGACGACCTGGAGTAGTTTAGGAGGATCCCAGGCAGGAGGCCTGCGCCTCTTTCGATCTGTATCCCAGTTTGTGCTAGCCTTCTTAAGGCAAACTTGTTTAACTTATGTCTGTACTCAGATATTGTTGCTTCCGCTGACTCGTCTATGATCGAGCACTTGTATTCGAGCCCTCGAGGCCCCTGGCTTGTATTATGATGCTTGTATGACTTATTTATCTTTTAGAGTTGTGCTGTGATATCTTCCCGTGAGTCCCTGATCTTGATCGTACACATTTGCGTGCATGATTAGTGTACGATTAAATCGGGGGCGTCACAGCGACGCTGGTTACAGTACACTGCCATCACTGTTGCAGCTTCGCCGGTGGCGATTCCAACACGTCGTGACGCTGGTTACAACACGCGGCCACCATTGTGGCAGCTTCGTCGGTGACGATGCCAGCACGCAGCCTCCAAGGTCTGAACTTCATTCGTGGCCGATTCCAGCACGCGGCCACCACAGTCATAGCTTTTTGGTGACTGATTCCAGCATGCCATGATGCTGCTTCTAGCACTCCACGGCGCTGCTTCCAGCACACGACCACCACAGTCGTAGTATGCAAAACCCGTTGCCTCGAGATCGCAACGCTCATCAGCCATGTTCATCGAGCTCATATTGTCATGACCGTCGCACACCTCAGAGTCACGGCAGCTCATATCCTCTCTTGCAGCGCGGCGGTCGCCGGCAGGCCTCACACGTGGGATCGTCGAGGTTCCCAGCAGCGGCTGCCTTGGCGCGGTGGTATGCAGTGGGCGGTAGCGCGTGAGAGAAAGGGAAAGTTCGCTGTGATTCGCGTGTGGATGACGTTCTCCAGCGAAGGGATAAGCGGGGAGAGAATTCCTTATTTGGCCCTTTCTTAAAATTTGCTTCCTTTTTAGACCCAAAAAACTTATTTCTTTCCTTTTTGACACATCAACTTTATTTTGTTCCCTACGTGACACTTTCGTCAGTTTTGGCTAGTAATGGCGTTAAGTCTGGCCTAAAAAGATTATTTTACCCCTAGTGTTGATTGTGACCAGGTTATTAATAAATGAAAAAAAGTTATATGACTACTCAAAAAAATATTGCGGGGGACTAATAATAATATGATGAATGGAACAAGGACGACCCATTCAGCCTTTACTGTAGTGTATAAATTTGTTCAGATTAATCTTATGGATGATTTCCCGTAATTTTTTTATGGTTGATAAATTAGACTGAGCTGAGTTTGCACCTCAATTTGCTGCACACGTTTTATGCCACGTGTGTTTGACGAGAATAGCATTGTGACGTGTGTTACAGAATAACTGATTGCAATTTGTGAGAAGCAGGAGTACAAGTACTTCTGTCTCCATCAAGTCGTTCCAAAACAATATCTCCATCACTACCCATATACACACACGAATCAATAGGGTAGTTACGAGAGTAAAATCGAATCGATCCGATCGATTAAGAGTTAGCTTCTACCGGTCGCGTATGCACTCGTGACGCACCGGCTAGACGTGCGTGCACAGTGCACTGTTCCAGGCAAAATCAACGGAGGTGCTAGCTAGCGTGCTTCTTGTGCTAGCTTTGCAAGTACGTGCGTGAGCAACTGGATGATTTGGTCTAGCGTTTAAAAGCCAACTGCAGGTCGCAGGCGTGGTGAGGAGCAGAGGAGGAGAAAGAGGCTAGTGTCAGGACTCTGAAACCGGATGCATGTCGTGGCGGGCTCCCGCGGATCAAGCTGCAACGCCAGAGGTAAAATTGTCTTTGTACATGCTATTTAACATCGCTGGATGGAAAAATGAATGAAAGTGTCCCGTAAGAAATAAAATGAAGTTTAAGTGTCAAAAAAAAAAAAAAGAAGTTTTTTAGGCAAAAAAGGAAGTAGAATTTAAAAAAGGGCCAAATAAGGCGGGAGGGAGCCGCGTACATGAGACCCAAAATGAAGTTTAAGTGTCAAAAAAGAAAGAAAGAAGTTTTTTAGGCAAAAAAGAAGTAAAATTTAAAAAAAGGGCCAAATAAGGCGGGAGGGAGCCGCGTACATGAGACCCACTGGGCATGTGTCCAACACATAGGCCTGCGAAACGCACGATCGTAGTGCGCACACGACCGGCACAGGCCATAGCCGGTTGGTTGATTCACAACCCTCCCCCTCCCTCCCCAAAACGGAAATCATATAATTGGTGAATGTCAGCTATCTGGGATTTAGCAGCGATCCTCCCATCTCCCGCCGGATTCGTTTGCATGAATCCCAGTGCATGATCCTAGCCACGTCTGATACCCAAACCTGTTCGCCATAAAGAACACACGAGTGAACCATATTTCAAAGTACTAAATCCTGGCGCAGGCCTGGGTTCAAATCACAACCTCTCCCTTCCTTTTTTCACCAGATAGCATTTTCTCTAGGAAAAAAAATCAGCATGACAGTTTTATAAACTTTCAAACGATGTCACATGGCATTTTTAATTTATTATGCGAGATGCCATTTTTATTTATTTAAGAGATGTCATTTTTATATTAAGAGATAGCATTTATTATTAAGAGTTGGCATTTTTATATTGCTATAAGAAATGGCATTTTTATATTAAGATATGACATTGTTTTTATTATTATAAGAGATGTCATTTTGTTATTGCGAGATGAAGTTTTTTATTTAAGAGACGACATTTATTATTATTAAGAGATGACATTTTTTATTAAGAGATGGCATTTTTATTATTAGGAGATGGCAATTTTATTATTAAGAATTTTTTTAATTTTTTTAGATGGCATTTTTTGTTTACTAAGAGATGGGAACTTTTTTATCATGGCATTTTTTTATTTAGTTAATTCAACTTTTTTAATCATACTCATTTGTATATTTCATAAATTAGAGAGATTGCATTTTTTATAGTAGCCTGATTTTTTTGCATAAGTTAGTTCATGGCAATTTTTGGGTCTTTTTTTTTGTTGATGGCATTTTTCTCTGAAAAAAAAAGTTAAACTAGGCCTGTGGCCCAATGGGGTCCGTCCCGGGACCTCCTCCTGGCGTTCTCCTGGCTGAGGGACGCCAGATAATAGGGTTCAAATAGAAAAGGTAGGCTACCAACTTTTTTTGAGGAAAGCGCATCCTGGGTTGTTTTTTTGGGAAAGAAAGCACAGCCTGCCTGCCTCTGGGCTCTGGTTTCCTTTGAAGCGAGTAGAAAGAATCCGTCCGGGCAGTCCGTCCCTGGGTGCAGCCTGGGTGTGCTCACGAGTCCGCCCAACAGTATGCACACACAACACAATTGACGAATGATATTTATCTCTTTTTTTACGAATGATATTACCCTATAAAACTTTGACGAATCATAAAACAAATGCATATGTCCCTAAAAAATAAGCATAGTTATTTTTCATTGTACTTATTCAACTCCAGTATGTGTGTCAATTGTAATTTTTCATTGTACTTATTCAACTTCTTTTTTTTAGGGAATGTACTTATTCAACTTCATCATGTGTCTCAACAACAATCCTTAGGTGTGTCCCAAATCTATCGTCTCAACTCAATCGTGAGTTATTGAAACGATGGAGTTCGGCCTAGTTACCCTAAAAAAATTGGCCTATTTAGTTGTCTGGGCTGCATCTGATTCCCGGCCCGAATGAATCTCAAAGTAACAATGAGTCTGGCTCGCTAGAGTTGTTTTTAAATACACGGTGAATATTTTTAAATACCAGATGATCTTTTTAAAATTGTCAGTGAACTTTTTTTTATGTATGATGAATCTTTTTGTAATACATAATGAGCATTTTTTGTAGACACAATAAACATCGTTGAAAATGAATGATAGACTATTTTTTTAATATTCCCAAAACATATTTTTAAATACACAATGAACATTTTCCTTTTTGAACACTATGAAGATTCTTGAAATATGCAATGATCATTTTTAAACACAACAAACACAAACAAAGAACCATGTACTCCCTCCGGTCCTTTTTAGTTCGCATGCCTCGTAAAGTTTGACCAACTTTATAGAAAAAAGTATCAACATTCACAATCTAAAATCAATACCAATAGATGTGTCATGACTTAAAGTTTTATATTGTATAACTTTAGCATGGCAGATGTTCATATTTTTTCATATAAATACGGTCAAACTTTGTGAAGTTTGACTTCAGAGAATTCTAATATGCAGAATAAAAAGGACCGGAGGGAGTATATCTTAAGAAATAGAAATATATTTATAAGTGATGAACAGGAAAATAAAGTAGAAAAGAAAAATAAATAAGAAAATATTTTAAAAATGAGTTTATATTATGTAAAAGGAAACCACACAAAGGAAAAAGAAAAAAAAGGGCAAATGAAATTAGAGAAAAAGGTGAAAAAAACTCTAGACCCTAAATAGACCGAAAGAAAACAGTAGAAAATGAAAACAATGAGGGGGTGTTTGTTTCCACAGACTTTTTTGTGTAGGGACTAGAAAAAATCCCTCTTAGAGACTTTTTTACCAAACAGGAGGGACTTTTTAGGGACTAAATTAGGCATTTGGGACTAAATGAAGAAGACTCTCAAGGAGAGTCTTTTTGGGACTTTTTGGGACTTTTTCAACAATGCCCCTCCATGCACCCATTGACCCGCCACCCCATGGTATTGTTTGATTGTTATTTTTCTATATACTAGAGGCGACATGGTCATTTAATAACCTCTAGGAAGGGATTAGGAACTTTTTAGTCTCTGAAAACAAATAATGAGGGATTTTTTAGGGACTAGGGACTTTTTAGTTGGGACTAGAAAAGGTCCTAGGACTAGAGAACCAAACACCACCTAAATCGACGAATGAAAATCGCCCATTGTTGGGTCATACACAACACGACCATGGGTGAACATGAGTTAGGACTCGCAATAAGACATACTCCCTCTGTCCCACAATATAACAACGTTTTTAACACTACACTAGTATCAAAAACGTTCTTATATTTTGGGACGGAAGGAGTATGTATCACTACACTCGTATCTCCTGGCACGACGGAGCGCGCCATCCCTTCTAGTTCTATAAAGATGACCAAGTTTCTTTGTAAAACAAATGCATGCACCATGAGATTTCAGATAATTTTTCACTAGATCAACTTAAATTTTTGTTTGGTTTCAGCACATTACGCTTGAATTCAAGCACTGTTGATCGCCTTTTTTTTTACCATTCCTATTGAGTTGCATATTAGAAAGAAAAAAAAAACTTCAACTGTGGCCCTTTTTCTGTATAGAAAAAATGTCTCCCTTCTCCTCCACAAATTAAAGTATTGTAGTAGTAGGAGTTAATCTAATCTACCTATGCCATCTCCAACTTGGTAGTACTGTTGTATGTATATCATCATTTGATCATTGCCTAATTACACTATTTAAGTGTCATCTCAGCAGCTGCACCAAGCTTAGCTTACTGTGGAGTGCAGCTTGTCAAATCGACGTCATCGTCAATCGATCTATGCTGTTAGAAATCCATCCATGCATCCGACCAGAGAAGAAAGAAGCTGGCTACACCGTGGATGCGGAGAAGGAGGATGCCCCGGCGGAGCTGGCGATGGACCTGTCCCGGCGGTCGTCGCTCGACTTCCTTTTGATGGCCCTCTTGGCCTCCTCCTCCTTCATGTCCACGAACGTTATCAGATCCCTGATGCTCCTCAGCCGCTCCGGCCGCCGCACCGGGCAGTCCTCCGGCGGCGTTCCACCTTCGTCATCGCCCTGGTTGTACTTGCCGTACTGGCACAGTATCCTGGTGAAGAAGATGACCAATGCAATGAAGCAGGCGACGCCGGAGATGAGGAAGAGTCCCCAGAAGCTGCTGAGGTTGAGCCTGTCGGCCGCCACGTCGCCGCCCTGCGACGAGTCGCACTGCCCCGGGTTGAGCCACTTGTCGTGGATCCGCTGCAGGTCGCCGTTCTCCGACAGCGTCAGGATCGCCGTCGACAGGTCCACCGCCAGAGGCGAGTCCCGCTGGAAAGCCTGATATGATGCATCCATTCAGCAACAAAACAGAGCCATTAATGGGAAGAAATGCAGAATTTTAGTTTGGATCTTACGAATCCCCATCCGCTCTTGGTGAATTCTTGTCCCACGGTCTTGAACTGGCAGTTGGTGGAGAGGAAGAGGTCGACGTAGGGCAGCTCGTCCACGATCGCAGCGACGCCGCCGTTGCGCGGGCCGAGCTGGAGGCTGGCGGCGTAGTCGTCGATGGCAAGTTCCTTGAGCCGGGACTCCGGCACGTTGAGCTCCTGCATCATGTAGCTCTTGGCGAAGGACCCAACCTGGTAGCCGATGGGGTCGGCGCTGGCGAGGAGGCCGTCCAGCCCCTGGATCCCCGTCGACAGCTGCTGCACCGTCAGGATGGACGTCAGGCTCGCCGTGTAGCTCGAGTTGATGATGAGCACCACGAACAGCCAGATGATGAGCACGAAACGACCCAGAGAGCTCACAGTGTTCTCCCCTGCAAATGATTGAACCACCATTGATTTATCCAAGCTTCATCTCTTGGGAAGGAACAAGCACAAGCCAGATAGCATATAGCTTACTGTGCGCGAAGAACATTGTTGAGAAGCTGAACCAGAAAATGGTGACGAGCTGCTCGCGTGGGGATCCGCGGAACTCCGGGTTGAAGCGGTGCTCGAGAATCCAGACGACGGCGCCGACGAAGAGGAAGAAGGCGCCGGTGACGGCCCACATGCCCAGCGTGAAGGGCTTGAGGAAGGCCCACGCGTTGGAGCTCTTCTCCTTGACCGGCGACACGATCACCAGCCCGGACTCCACGTACGGCTGCGTGAAGTCCACCACCCGCGTCCGGTTCGTCACGATGGACACGTCGCCCACCGCCGCGTCGAACACATTGTTGGCCACCTTGTTCACGAGGTCGCTGTAGCTGGGGTTCTTGACGCCGTCGCCGAAGAGGATGAAGGACACGGGGACAGGGTACGGGAGCAGTGCCACGGCGGCCTTGAACACGTCGATGCAGTACCCGCTGGCGCCGTCGGGGCCGCTGTCCTTGGACACGAACTGCTTCTGCGTCGTCCTGTACGGCACGCCGATCCTCAGCGGACGGCCGTTGTTCGGGAACACCCACCCGCGCGGCGGCGATGTCGTCTCCCCAGGCCAGATCACGCTGTACAGCCGCTGCTCCTGCTGCTGCTGGCTGCTGTTAGTTTTGATTCGGAGCGGAGTGGGCGCGGCGACGGACAGATGCGAGTGGTTTGACCAGTAGCCGACCCGCCGGACGCCCGTGCCACCGACGTTGAGGACCTCGTAGGCGGGGTCGGCCAGGCTCCTGCCGTCCGCGGAGAACCGCACGCCGCCGGTGACGCCGGTGAAGTTGGCGAGCATCACCTTCTGCAGCAGCTGCTCCCCCTGGTCGAACACTCTGAGCGTGTCCAGCCGGAGCGTGCTGCTCCCGTTCACCTCCTGCTGCAACCTCGGGTCGACCGAGAAGGTGACGTTCCCCCCGTCCTCCAGGAACTCGTCGATGGCGCGGGCCGCCATCCACACGGCGTCGTACGCGGCGAGCCCGAAGGCGTTCAGGGTGGCGGTCCGGTTCAGCTGGGCGGCGGCGAATCTGGAGGTGAGCGACGTCTTGGCGCCGGAGTCCGGGGTGTGCTGGCGGAGCGTGACCACGCCCTGCACGAGGCTCATCGCCCTGGGATTGGGCGGCCGCGTGGAGTCGAGGGCGGCGGCGAGCCAGTCGGTGGCGATCCAGACGTAGCCGGAGGCCATCATGCCGAGGGAGCGCGCGGCGGCGAAGACGGCGAGGCCGGAGTCCGGGTTGACGTGGACGACGCAGACGCGGGACTCCATCATGGTGACCCGCACGAGCAGGTCGGCGATGGCGGCTTGGTCGGCGTCCGGAGGGAAGGGCGCCTTGAAGGAGACCTTGGCGCGCTGGGCCTCGAGCGCGTCGCCGAGGGCGTCGACGCCGCCGCGGCCGTAGTCGTTGTCGACGTAGATGACGGTGACCTCCCTCCAGCCATAGTAGGTGACGATGTCGGCGACGGCGGCCATCTGGGAGGAGTCGTCGCCGCGGGCTGCGCGGACGAAGTAGGGGTACTGGGCGGAGGCGAGCGCCGGGTCGGTGGCGGCGAAGGAGAGCAGCGGGACGTGGAGCTCGTTGACTACGTGCGACACCACGTGGGCGATCCCCGACGACTGCGGCCCCACCACCGCCACCACCTTCTTCTCCATTAGCTGCAGCGCTGCAGCGCCAACACCAACACCAACACAGGTCAGTGTCAACTCAACTGCTATGCTCTTCTACCATGGTTGATTAATTACAGTACTACTGTACGTAGTCATTTATAACAAGATACTAAAGGCGAAATGGTCTTTAATCCAAAATCAATACACGTTGTCAAGAAAAATGTTCAATGGCGATGGCACGGAACAGGGTATTCTCCGACTAATCCGTTGTCAAGAAAAAACAAATTATGATTATTATTTCAAAAAAATCGTCATGCAAAGTTCATGTGGCAGTAGGCAGGCTCCACCTCCACCTCCACGAGAGTCAACTGAATGAGGAGAGAGAGAGAGAAGCAAACCAAATTTCGGAAAAAGAAAGTGGATGCATACAGGCCAACAACAACTCGCGGAGGGATATTAGGAATCTCTAACGACAAAACTAATTGAGGAATCAAAGTTCGTGGTGACGACTAGTATTTGCTAATCTGATCGCAGCAAATATTTTGGGGGTATTAGAACTGTAGGAGGAATTATTATTTTTTGTTTTGGCAAGAAGAAGAAGAAGAAGAAGACGACGACGAGAGTAGCTACTACAGTACCTTGGATGGTGCCGACGAAGCCGCTGCACTTGGTGTCCTGCGCGACTAGGCTGAGGTGCGTCCCCCTGAGGACTCTGGCGTCGCGGTTGACGTCGGCGACGGCGAGGTCGATGGCGGCCCTGGCGGACCTCCCGATGACGGAGTCGAAGGTGAAGAGGGCGCCGATGGAGACGTTGGCCGGCCTGGCCGGGCGAGCGACCGCCAGAAGGCTGCAGAGGCAGACGACGCGGAGCAGAGGCAGAGCCCAGCCCATCTCGCCTCGCCTCGCCTCTCGTCCTGAATCTTGATGAGGAACTATGCGTACGGCTATGGCCTGAGAGTGAGAGAGATATCAAGAGAAGGGAGCAAGGCAGCAACTCCACCCCATCGGCCAGCCATACGATGGAACGGATGGAGGGAAGAATTCCAGAGAAACCAGGGCGGAGCAGGGAGGATCGGGGGGGAGCAAGGTGACAAAAACGGCGTGATCCTGACCGGTGAAGAGCAGGAGAAAGATTCGACGGCGAGGAAAAATCAGTGGCGTGGGGAGGCGCAGGGGGGCGGACCGGCCTCGCTCGCCTCTGATTGATTCGTACGTACAATACTCCTGGCGCTGCTTACAAGTACTACTAGTGCTGGGAAAATGCGAGTTGGACGGGGACGACAGAGAGAGAGAGATACCGATGGAGACGTCGGCCGGCACTGGTGTCCTGTGCCTTTGTTGACTGCTCTGCTTCCGAATAATAATCTTGAGCAAAACGTGTTTGCTCGTGGGATCAAGCAAGCAGAGATGCGGTTGGGCGAATCTATTATCGACTACGTCCCCACTACTGCAAATGGCATTCGGTTCAGGGTTTCACGTCACCCATGCACTGCATTCATACAACTGTTACAGCACAGCACACCTACTACTTTGGGATAAGAAAGTTTTTGCTTGAGTTCAGAACAGTATCGACTTGTCGAGTGGTGCTCAGCGACGTATTCTCATCCACTGTGGCTGTGGCTGTGGCTTGGCATGGAAGCAAGCAGGCAGGCCATCTTCTTTCTCATCAGGGAACAAATGCTAGTGATTAGCGCTTTGGCTTTTCTGATCATTTTTCTTTCTTTCGCTTGGGAGAATAAAGCTGCCCACACCACTTTGTTGAGTGCACAAGCAAGATACTATGCTCATACAAGTACACATGGAGGGAAAGATGCACGTGCTGTCTGCTCTGCTGCCCCCAATGGCTCAAATCGTGCAGGCAGCTGGTTGTTTTTGCTACCCAATGGCTGCTGTTTCGACGCTCTCATGCAAAACCATTTACTACTGACAATACATATGCCGGACTTGTCATCTTGTTATTACATTATTAGGTAGGCTGTAGGTTTGGTAGAAAGACAATCATCAACTTGGTCAATTTGAAGTTAACCAATTAGTGATGATTAAGTAGTGCTAGCTCACAGATGGTACGCCCATCCTAATTACAAGAAATGACAAGTCAACTGGATCAATAGCTGCCTATCTGCAAGTGTGGATTGGATAGATGGGCTATGAAAGCTGGCAGTGGTTGGTTGGTACGACTGTTGCCTGAATACCTAGAGACAAGAATGCATGGGATATTTTTTTCTTCAGTCGGATATGATATGCCTGTCAAAAATAAATCCAGACGCAGCATATCGCTGTGTCATCATTAATTTGTAGGGTATCGCTGTGTCATGATTAATTTGTAGGGCACCCAGTCTCAGTCTCTCCATCAACAAAGATTTGCTTACTCTAACAGAAGCCATGCAGTATGCCAGGTGGATTTTTTTTTTGTAAGCTACTCCCTTTGTATCTAAACAATCTTATGTTTCTTTATTAGCGATCTAAATGATCTTATATTTCTCTACGGTGGGAGCACAAATTAATGTAAGCATCCCTGACATGGTGGCCTCACTTGACGGTGACCCTCCCAGCTCACCACCAGCGCCACATCCAACACGTCTCCACAAGCCCAACACGACAGTGGTTGGGCCAGACTGGGTGTAGGCGAGGCTCGGCCCATCGGTTGCCCCTACTTACCCCATCCCACAGAAGATGGTAAAGGATTGCCTAAAAAACAAGATGGTAAAGGAATCGAGTCACACGGCAACGGCTCGGCTGCTCCTCTCTCACCTACTTCGATTCCACATTTCTGCAGTCCCTGGTTCATACCTGTAACTGAGATATTCAATCCCAAATTTTGCGAGCAAGTGTAATAGATCGGGAGTACTCCATCTGGTACCTCACATATGGTATCAAAGGCTATACACCAACCTTTCCTAGATCGATCTAGCGTAATTCATGGAGACCCGTAGACTGCGGCAATGTCATCTCCAACTCGAGGCGATGGATCTTTCCATCAAGGACTATTTGGACAAGATCACATCCTTCATGGAGGAGTTCTGCGTCGAGCTGCGTAGCAACGCCAACGCGATCCGGGCCAACTCCGCCAGGCTCGATGATCTAGTCGCTTGGCGACCGGATCTTGAGAAGTGGGTCGTAAAAATCAGCGAGGCGGTTGTCGTTCCGCAACAAGGGCATGCGTCTGCGGCAACGGCTCGCGGTGTGGCAGCGCTTGGTGACCCACGACCGATCTAAACTTCACAACAACCGGTGGCCTCCTTGATAACTCACAAGTATAGGGGTTCAATTGTGGCTTTTTGGATAAATAAGAGTGTCAAACACAATGAGAAGCTAAAGGTAGAATTCATATTCTCTTCAAGTTCTATCGACCACTGATACAACTCTACGCACACTAGTATTTGCTTTACCTAGAACAAGTATAGAACTGATTTGCGAGAATAAAACTAGAAGTACTTTGCGAGGTAATAGAAGTTATTTTTTTAGTGAGAGCTTTTGTAGACAATGAGAAAGATTATCCATAGGCAATTGAATATAACACGATAGATACTTATCATATGCAATGAGGAAGAGACATATGCTAACATACTTTTCGTATTTGGATCATATGCACTTATGATTGAAACTCTAGCAAATATCAGTAACTACTAAAGTTCATTAAGGTAAACCCAACCATAGCATTAAATAACAAGCCCCTTTACTCCATACACCACAACCCACTTATTTGTGTTTAGACTTATGTCACTCCCGCAACTGACAATAAGCAAATCATGAACATATTGCAACACACTACAACGGGAATCCCACACGTGTGCGTGGCACGGAGGGCACCATAGGACAGTACCGTATTAACATACAACTCATCAATCACACCGTACCACAATTAACCCGCAGGACAAAAGAAATCTACTCATACATCATAGGATGGCACCTATGAGGTTCCCACAAGGCAGGTGGGGCACGCCTTGGTGCCTTGTGGGGCCCTCGGGTACCATCTTGCGTTGATTCTTTCTACCAAAAATCACATATATTTCAAAAAACTCACCATAAATTTTTATCGTGTTTGGACTTCATTTGATATGGATTTTCTGCGAAATACAAAAGCAAGCACACAAGAAAACAGGAACTGGCACTCGGCACTAGATCAATATGCTAGTTCCAGAAATAATATAAATTGTTGCCAAAAGTATGTGAAAGTTATAGGATAATGGCATGAAACAATAAAAAAAATTATAGATACGATGGAGACGTATCAACATCCCCAAACTTAATTCCTGCACGGCCTCGAGTAGGTAAATGATGAAATAAAGATAATTTTTGATGCAGAATGCTACCTAGCACAAGCTTGATCAAAAATATAATCATGGCATGAATATTAGGATTCGAGTAATTCAAGGCAATGGTCTATCAATTTGATATTGAAACAATAATACAAAACATGCATGTAATTCGTCATTACCTTTCATAATAAAGAAGCTAAAAAAGGAACCTCTATACATAGAGTTATGATAAGCATGACACGCTCAGTCTTCCTTGCATAGATATATCAAATCAAGAGTACCTCGGTGCCAAACCTGTCGGGGAACGTTGCATGGAAAACAGAAAAAAAATCTACGCACACGCAAGATCTATCCATGGAGATGCATAGCTATGAGAGGGGGGAGCATCTACATACCCTTGTAGATCGCTAAGCGGAAGCGTTTATCAACACGGTTGATGTAGTCGTACAACTTCACGATCTATACCGATCGACTAGCGAACGCACGACACCTCCGTGTTTAGCACACGCTCAACTCGATGACATCCTCACCTTCTCGATCCAGCAAGAAAGGAGAAGTTGTAGATGAGTTCCGGCATAACGACGGTGTGGTAACGGTGGTGGTGAAACTATTCCACAGGGCTTCGCCAAGCACAACGGTTTAGAGCGGAGGACGAACTAGAGGGAGAGGGGGCGCCGACACTCGGCTTGGGAATCATGGTGTGTGGCGCCCCCTCCCCTCCTCTCATATATATAGGTGGAGGGGGAGGTGAAGGAAATATGCCCTAGAGGCAATAATAAAGTTGTTATTTTATATTTCCTTATTTGTGATAAAGGTTTATTATTCATCCTAGAATTGTATTGATCGGAAACCTAAATACATGTGTGAATACATAAACAAATACCATGTCCCTAGTAAGCCTCTACTAGACTAGCTCGTTGATCAAAGATGGTTAAGGTTTCATAACCATAGACATGTGTTTTCATTTGATAATGGGATCACATCATTAGGAGAATGATGTGATGGACAAGACCCATCTGTCAGCTTAGCATATTGATCGTTCAGTTTATTGCTATACTTTCTTCATGTCAAATACATATTCCTTTGACTATGAGATTATGCAACTGCCGGATACCAGAGGAATACCTTGTGTGCTATCGAACGTCACAACGTAACTTGGTGATCATAAAGATGATCTATAGGTATCTCCGAAGGTGTTTGTTAAGTTGGCATAGATCAAAATTAGGATTTGTCACTCTGAGCATCGAAGAGATATCTCTGGCCCCTCTCGGTAATACACATCATAAGCTTGCAAGCAAATGACTAAGGAGTTAGTCACGAGGTGATGTCTTACGGAACGAGTAAAGAGACTTGCCGGTAACGAGATTGAACTAGGCATAGAGATACCGATGATTGAATCTCGGGCAAGTAACATACCAGTGGACAAAGGGAATTACATATGTTGTCATAACGGTTTGACCGATAAAGATCTTCTAAGAATATGTAGGAGCCAATATGGGCATCCAGGTTCCGCTATTGCCCAAGGGTGATCCCGTGTTTCAGCTTCAACCATTGCCTGATACTCTTGAATATGCTTATCTTGATGAGAAAAAGATATATCATGTTATTATTAGTGCTAACCTTTCAGAGCATGAGGAAGAGAGATTATTGAAAACTCTGAAGAAGCACCATGCTGCTATTGGGTATACTCTTGGTGATCTTAAGGGCATTAGTCCCACTTTATGTCAACATAAAATAAATTTGGAAGAAGATGCTAAACCAGTTCGTGATCATCAATGACGGCTGAATCCTAAAATGAAAGAAGTGGTAAGAAAGGAAATACTAAAGCTCCTTGAGGCAGGTATAATCTATCCCGTTGCTGATAGTCAGTGAGTAAGTCCTGTCCATTGTGTCCCTAAGAAGGGAGGTATTACTGCCGTTCCTAATGATAAAGACGAATTGATTCCTCAAAGAATTATTACATGTTATAGGATGGTAATTGATTTCCACAAATTAAATAAGGCCACTAAAAAGGATCATTATCCCTTACCTTTTATCGATCAAATGCTAGAAAGATTATCCAAACATACACTTTTTTGCTTCCTAGATGGTTATTCTGGTTTCTCTCAAATACCTGTGTCAGCCAAAGATCAATCAAAGACTACTTTTACTTGCCCTTTTGGTACTTTTGCTTATAGACGTATGCCTTTTGGTTTATGTAATGCAGCTGCTACCTTTCAAAGATGCATGCTGGCTATATTCTCTGACTTTTGTGAAAAGATTTGTGAGGTTTTCATGGACGATTTCTCCATCTATGGATCTTCTTTTGATGATTGCTTGAGCAACCTTGATCGAGTTTCACAAAGATGTGAAGAAACTAATCTTGTCTTGAATTGGGAAAAGTGCCACTTTATGGTTAATGAAGGTATTGTCTTGGGGCACAAAGTTTCTGAAAAAAGTTATTGAGGTTGATAAAGCCAAGGTTGATGCTATTGAGAAGATGCCATGTCCCAAGGACATCAAAGGTATAAGAAGTTTCCTTGGTCATGTTAGATTTTATAGGAGGTTCATTAAGGACTTCTCAAAAATTTCTCGGCCTATGACTAATTTATTACAAAAAGATATACCATTTGTCTTTGATGATGATTGTGTAGAAGCATTTGAAATACTTAAGAAAGCATTGATCTCTGCACCTATTGTTCAGCCTCCTGATTGGACTTTACCCTTTGAAATTATGTGTGATGCTAGTGATTATGCTGTAGGTTCTGTTCTAGGGCAAAGAGTTGATAATAAAAGAAATGTTATTCAATATGCTAGTAAAACCCTAGACAATGCTCAAAGAAATTATGCTACTACTGAAAAAGAATTCTTAGCAGTTGTATTTGCTTGTGATAAGTTCAGATCTTATATTGTTGATTCTAAAGTAACTATTCACACTGATCATGCTTCTATTAAATATCTTATGGAAAAGAAAGATGCTAAACCTAGACTTATTAGATGGGTTCTCTTGCTACAAGAATTTTACTTACATATTGTTGATAGAAAGGGAGCTGAGAACCCCGTTGCAGACAACTTGTCCAGGCTAGAAAATGTGCTTGATGACCCACTGCCTATTGATGATAGCTTTCCTGATGAGCAATTAACTGTCATAAATGCTTCTCATACTGCTCCATGGTATGTTGATTATGCTAATTGCATTGCTGCTAAGTTTATACCACCTAGTTTCACATACCAGCAAAAGAAAAAGTTCTTCTATGATTTGAGGCATTACTTTTAGGATGACCCACATCTTTATAAAGAAGGAGTAGATGGTGTTATTAGACGTTGTGTACCTGAGCATGAACAGGAATAGATCCTACGCAAGTGTCACTCCGAAGCTTATGGAGGACACCATGTTGGAGATAGAACTGCACATAAGGTATTGCAATCTGGTTTTTATTGGCCTACTCTCTTCAAGGATGCCCGTAAGTTTGTCTTATCTTGTGATGAATGTTAGAGAATTGGTAATATTAGTAGACGTCAAGAAATGCCTATGAATTATTCACTTGTTATTGAACCATTTGATGTTTGGGGCTTTCACTATATGGGACCCTTTCCTTCCTCTAATGGATATACACATATTTTAGTTGTTGTTGATTACGTTACTAAGTGGGTAGAAGCTATTCCAACTAGTAGTGCTGATCATAACACTTCTATTAAAATGCTTAAAGAATTTATTTTTCCAAGATTTGGAGTCCCTAGATATTTAATGACTGATGGCGGTTCACATTTTATTCATGGTGCTTTCCGTAAAATGCTTGCTAAGTATGATGTTAATCATGGAATTGCATCCCCTTATCACCCTCAGTCTAGTGGTCAAGTAGAATTGGGTAATAGAGAGCTCAAATTAATATTGCAAAAGACTATTAATAGATCTAGAAAGAATTGGTCCAAGAAACTTGATGATGCATTATGGGCCTATAGAACTGCATATAAAAATCCTATTGGTATGTCTCCGTATAAAATGGTTTGTGGAAAAGCATGTCACTTACCTCTCGAACTAGAACACAAGGCATATTGGGCTATTAAAGAGCTCAACTATGATTTTAAACTTGCCGGTGAGAAGAGGTTATTTGATATTAGCTCACTCGATGAATGGAGAACCCAAGCCTACGAAAATGCCAAGTTGTTTAAAGAAAAAGTTAAAAGATGGCATGATAAAAGGATACAAAAGCGTGAGTTTAATGTAGGTGATTATGTATTGCTATACAACTCTTGTTTAAGATATTTTTACAGGAAAACTTCTCTCTAAATGGGAAGGTCCTTACGTTCTCGAGGAGGTCTATCATTCCGGTGCCATAAAAATCACCAACTTCGAAGGCACAAATCCGAAGGTGGTGAACGGTCAAAGAATCAAACATTATATCTCAGGTAATCCTATAAATGTTGAAACCAATGTTATTGAAACCGTAACCCCGGAGGAATACATAAGGGACACTTTCCGGAACATTTCAGACTCCGAAAAGGAATAGGTATGTGGTATGGTAAGTAAACCGACTCCGAAACAGTTTTTAAGGCAATACTTCTCCGTTTTGGAATATTTAGAAAAATAGAAAAATAAGAAGCAGTCCGGGAAGGACACGAGGGCTCCACGAGGGTGGAGGGCGCGCCCCCTACCTCGTGGGCACCTCGTGTGCTCTCCGGACTCCGTTTTCGTACACAACATGCATTTTGGTTGGTAAAAATTCATTATATAATCTCTCGGGGGTTTTGACTCCCATATCACGCAAAAATCTCCTATTTTTGTTTCGAGCTGTTTTTTCTGACAGATCCAGGTCGTCATGTCATCTTCAAGCGCCCCCAAGGACCAGTTCTTCGAGAAGGTCATCAACCCCTACCTCGCAGAAGTGCTGCAACACGCTCAAACCATTGAGATACGCGAGGGGTTGTTGCACATCCGCGATGCTGAGGGACCAAGGAAGACCGGAAGCATAGAGGCAAGGCTCGAGGCATTGGAGCAAGAAGTTTTCAAGTGTCAGGAGATGGTGGAGCGTGGACTCGATTCCAATCACATTATGATCACGGAGTTCACCAACAACCACAAGCTGGACGTCAAGGACATTGGGGAGGCCATCTTCAAGATTCATGAGAAAAATGAGCACCTCCAAGCCCAGATCTATGACCTGCAAAATCAAAAATGTGAGTATGAATATAGATTCAAGAGGATGAGTTTGGCTGCAGATTTGAGGTTTCAGGAGACTTGATCATCCTTCTATGATGGTGAGCCCATGCCGTGGAAGAAGGACAGCAAGCCTACGCCATCAACAAAACCATCAGCTTCTCCACCAACAAAGAAGAATTGAGTATCTGGTACGGGCACTCCCCTTGGCAACTGGCAAGCTTGGGGGAGTGCCCCGGTATCGTATCACCATCACTTCTATTTTTACTATTTTTCTTAGTTCGATCCTTTTGGTAATATCTTGATCTAGTAGAATAAAAGTCTTAGTATGATCTAGTTGTGAGTTTTGCTTTATAGTTCTTCTATGTAATCGAGTCCGTGAGCTATATAATAAAGATTAGTGTTGAGTCAAGGGCTTGGTTATTTTGCCATGATCTTAAGGGAACAAAAGAAAAGAGAAAGAAATAAAAAGAAACAAAGAGATCATGTGAGTCCTATGGAGAGTAATGAGCTCACATAGAAAATGTATGATGAATAAAAGTTGTTGAGAGTTGACAAACATAGTTTTGGTCATCGTTGCAATTAATAGGAAGTAATAAAGAAAGAGAGGTCTTCACATATAAATATACTATCTGGGACATCTTTTATGATTGTGAGCACTCATTAAAATATGACATGCTAAAGTGTTGATGTTGGACAAGGAAGACAACGTAATAGGTTATGTTTTCTTACATCCGAGATAAATTATATTGTCATGGATCGTCCAACATGGTTGAGCTTGCCTTTCCCTCTCATGCTAGCCAAATTCATCGCACCAAGTAGAGATACTATTTGTGCTTCCAAATACCCTTAAACTAGTTTTCCCATGAGAGTCCACCATACCTACCTATGGATTGAGTAAGATCCTCCAAGTAAGTTGTCATCGGTGCAAAGCAATAAAAATTGCTCTCTAAATATGTATGACTTATTAGTGTGGGAGAAAATAAACTTTATACGATCGTGTGATATGGAAGAAATAAAAGCGACAGACTGCATAATAAAGGTCCATATCACAAGTGGCAATATAAAGTGATGTTCTTTCGCATTAAGATTTTGTGCATCCAACCATAAAAGCGCATGACAACCTATGCTTCCCTCTGCGAAGGGCCTATCTTTTACTTTTATTGCCTACCTTGCATAAGAGTCATGGTGATCTTCACGCTTCCTTTTTACATTTTATCCTTTTGCAAGCACAGTATGTTGGAAAGATCCTGGTATATATGACTAATTGGATGTGAGTTTTCATGGACTATTATTGTTGACATTACCCTTGAGGTAAAACATTGGGAGGCAAAACTATAAGCCCCTATCTTTCTCTGTGTCCGATTAAAACTCCATACCCATAAGTATTGCGTGAGTGTCAGCAATTGTGAAAGACTATATGATAGTTGAGTATGTGGACTTGCTGAAAAGCTCTCATATATTGACTCTTTCCTATGTTATGATAAATTGCAATTGCTCCAATGACTGAGATTATAGTTTGTTAGTTTTCAATGAAGTTTACGATTCTTACTTGAAATTGTGATTGAATTATTACTCTAGCATAAGAAATCATATGACAAGAATTATATCAGTTGCTGTTCTAAGAATGATCATGATGCCCTCATGTCCGTATTTTATTTTTTTATCGACACCTCTATCTCTAAACATGTGGACATATTTTTCGATTTCGGCTTTCGCTTGAGGACAAGCGAGGTCTAAGCTTGGGGGAGTTGATACGTCCATTTTGCATCATGCTTTTATATCGATATTTATTGCATTATGGGCTGTTATTGCACATTATGTCACAATACTTATGCCTACTCTCTCTTATTTTACAAGGTTTACATAAAGAGGGAGAATGCCGGCAGCTGGGATTTTGGGCTGGAAAAGGAGCAAATATTAGAGACCTATTCTGCATAGCTCCAAAAGTCTTGAAACTTCACGGAAGACGTTTTCAGAATATATAAAAAATACTCAGCGGAAGAAATTCACCAGGGGGCACACCCTACCCACAAGGGTGGGGGTGCGCCCTACCCCCCTGGGCGCGCCCCCTACCTCGTGGGCCCCTTGGTGGCCCTCCGGTGGCCATCGTCTGCTATATGAAGTCTTCCGATGGGAAAAAATCATAAGCCATCTTCTCGGACGAAACTCCGCCGCCACGAGGCGGAACCAATCTAGGGCTCTGGCGGAGCTGTTCTGCCAGCGAAACTTCCCTCTCGGAGGGGGAAATCATCACCATCGTCATCACCAACGCTCCTCTCATCGGGAGGGGGCAATCTCCATCAACATCTTCATCATCACCATCTCCTCTCAAAACCCTAGTTCATCTCTTGTATCCAATTCTTGTCTCCAAGTCCGGGATTGGTGCTAGCAGGTTGCTAGTAGTGTTAATTACTCCTTGTAGTTGATGCTAGTTGGTCTAATTGGTGGAAGATCATATGTTCAGATCCTATATGCATATTAATACCCCTCTGATTATGAACATGTTTATGCTTTGTGAGTATTTACGTTTGTTCCTGAGGACATGGGAGAAGTCTTGCTATTAGTAGTCATGTGAATTTGGTATTCGTTCGATATTTTGATGAGATGTATGTTGTCTCTCCTCTAGTGGTGTTATGTGGACGTCGACTACATGACACTTCACCATTATTTGGGCCTAGAGGAAGGCATTGGGAAGTAATAAGTAGATGATGGGTTTCTAGAGTGACAGAAGCTTAAACCCTAGTTTATGCGTTGCTTCGTAAGGGGCTGATTTGGATCCATATGTTTCATGCTATGGTTAGGTTTACCTTAATACTTTTGTTGTAGTTGCGGATGCTTGCAATAGAGGTTAATCATAAGTGGGATGCTTGTCCAAGTAAGGACAGTACCCAAGCACCGGTCCACCCACATGCCAAATTATCAAAGTACCGAACGCGAATCATATGATCATGATGAAAACTAGCTTGACGATATTCCCATGTGTCCTCGAGAGCGCTTTTCTTTATATAAGAGTTTGTCCAGGCTTGTCCTTTGCTCCAAAAAGGATTGGGCCACCTTGCTGCACTTTATTTACTTTTGTTACTTGTTGCTCGTTACAAATTATCCTATCACAAAACTATCTGTTACCACTTATTTCAGTACTAGCAGAGAATACATTGCTGGAAACCGCTTATCATTTCCTTCTGCTCCTCGTTGGGTTCGACACTCTTACTTATCGAAAGGACTAAGATAGATCCCCTATACTTGTGGGTCATCACCGTACATTTGGTGCTAGGATCGGTTGGATCGCGAAGACGTTCGATTACATCAACCGCGTTACTAAACGCTTCCGCTTTCGGTCTACGAGGGTACATGGACACACTCTCCCCTCTCGTTGCTATTCATCACCTATATAGATCTTGCGTGATCATAGGAATTTTTTTGAAATACTGCGTTCCCCAACACCACCTATATATATGTGGGGAGGGCACACCACACAAGGGCACAACATTGTCTCAGCCGTGTGCAGCGCCCCCGTCCACCGTTTACTCCCTCGATCATATTTCCGTAGTGCTTAGGCGAAGCCCTACGGAGATCACATCACCATCACCATCACCACATCGTCGTGCTATCAAAACTCATCTACTACCTCACCGTCTTGCTGGATCAAGAAGGCGGAGGACATCCCCGAGCTGAACATGTGCAGAATGCGGAGGTGCCGTGCGTTCGGTACTTGATCGGTTGGAGCGCGAAGAAGTTCGACTACATCAACCGCGTTGTCAAACAATTCCACTTATGGTCTATGAGGGTACGTAGACATACTCTTCCCCTCGTTGCTATGCATCTCCACGGATAGATCATTGCATGTGCGTAGATTTTTCTTATTCCATGCCATGATTCCCAATAGTGGCACCCGAGCCAGGTCTATGCGTAGATGATATGCACGAGTAGAACAGAAAGAGTTGTGGGCAGTGGTAGTCATACTGCTTACCACCAACATCTTATTTTGATTTGGCAGTATTGTGGGTGAAGCGGTCCGGACCAACTAATAACCCATAAGTATAGGGGATCGTTTGTAGCTTTTTCGATAAATAAGAGTGTCGAACCCAACGAGGAGCTAAAGGTAGAACAAATATTCCCTCAAGTTCTATCGACCACTGATACAACTCTACGCACGCGTGACGTTTGCTTTACCGGAAACAAGTATGGAACTAGAAGTACTTTGTAGGTGTGATAGGATAGATTTGCAAGATAGTAAAGAGCACGTAAATAAAATCTAGGGGCTGTTTAGATAAAGACACAACTAAGTAAGTTTTAGTAGAGAGCTTTTTGTCAACAAGAAAGTTATTTGTCCTTAGGCAATCGATAACAAGTACTGGTAATCATTCTTGTAATTTTATATGAGGGAGACGCATGAGCTAACATACTTTCTCTACTTGGATCATATGCACTTATGATTGGAACTCTAGCAAGCATCCACAACTACTAAAGATCATTAAGGTCGTGAAAACCAACCATAGCATTAAGTATCAGGTCCTCTTTACTCCCATAAGCCATAACCCACCTACTCGGGTTTAAGTTTCTGTCACTCTCGCAACCCACCGTAAGCAAATCACGAACATATTGCAACACCCTACAGTGATGGACCCTCACGTTTGCGCAAGAACGGAGGGCACCGTAGGACATCACCATAAATAAAATATACAATCATACCAACCAAGATCACGATTAACCCACAGGACAAAACAGATCTACTCAAACATCATAGGACTAGCTTGACGATATTCCCATGTGTCCTCGGGAGCGCTTTTCTTTATATAAGAGTTTGTCCAGGCTTGTCCTTTGCTCCAAAAAGAATTGGGCCACCTTGCTGCACTTTATTTACTTTTGTTACTTGTTGCTCGTTACAAATTATCCTATCACAAAACTATCTGTTACCACTTATTTCAGTACTGGCAGAGAATACATTGCTGGAAACCGCTTATCATTTCCTTCTGCTCCTCGTTGGGTTCGACACTCTTACTTATCGAAAGGACTAAGATAGATCCCCTATACTTGTGGGTCATCACCGTACGTTTGGTGCTAGGATCGGTTGGATCGCGAAGACGTTCGATTACATCAACCGCGTTACTAAACGCTTCCGCTTTCGGTCTACGAGGGTACATGGACACACTCTCCCCTCTCGTTGCTATTCATCACCTATATAGATCTTGCGTGATCGTAGGAATTTTTTTGAAATACTGCGTTCCCCAACACCACCTATATATATGTGGGGAGGGCACACCACACAAGGGCACAACATTGTCTCAGCCGTGTGCAGCGCCCCCGTCCACCGTTTACTCCCTCGATCATATTTCCGTAGTGCTTAGGCGAAGCCCTACAGAGATCACATCACCATCACCGTCACCACGTCGTCGTGCTATCAAAACTCATCTACTACCTCACCGTCTTGCTGGATCAAGAAGGCGGAGGACAACCCCGAGCTGAACATGTGCAGAATGCGGAGGTGTCGTGCGTTCGGTACTTGATCGGTTGGAGCGCGAAGAAGTTCGACTACATCAACCGCGTTGTCAAACAATTCCACTTACGGTCTATGAGGGTACGTAGACATACTCTTCCCCTCGTTGCTATGCATCTCCACGGATAGATCATTGCGTGTGCGTAGATTTTTCTTATTCCATGCCATGATTCCCAATAGTGGCACCCGAGCCAGGTCTATGCGTAGATGATATGCACGAGTAGAACAGAAAGAGCTGTGGGCAGTGGTAGTCATACTGCTTACCACCAACGTCTTATTTTGATTTGGCAGTATTGTGGGTGAAGCGGTCCGGACCAACTAATAACCCATAAGTATAGGGGATCGTTTGTAGCCTTTTCGATAAATAAGAGTGTCGAACCCAACGAGGAGCTAAAGGTAGAACAAATATTCCCTCAAGTTCTATCGACCACCGATACAACTCTACGCACGCGTGACGTTTGCTTTACCGGAAACAAGTATGGAACTAGAAGTACTTTGTAGGTGTGATAGGATAGATTTGCAAGATAGTAAAGAGCACGTAAATAAAATCTAGGGGCTGTTTAGATAAAGACACAACTAAGTAAGTTTTAGTAGAGAGCTTTTTGTCAACAAGAAAGTTATTTGTCCCTAGGCAATCGATAACAAGTACTGGTAGTCATTCTTGTAATTTTATATGAGGGAGACACATGAGCTAACATACTTTCTCTACTTGGATCATATGCACTTATGATTGGAACTCTAGCAAGCATCCACAACTACTAAAGATCATTAAGGTCGTGAAAACCAACCATAGCATTAAGTATCAGGTCCTCTTTACTCCCATAAGCCATAACCCACCTACTCGGGTTTAAGTTTCTGTCACTCTCGCAACCCACCGTAAGCAAATCATGAACATATTGCAACACCCTACAGTGATGGACCCTCACGTTTGCGCAAGAACGGAGGGCACCGTAGGACATCACCATAAATAAAATATACAATCATACCAACCAAGATCACGATTAACCCACAGGACAAAACAGATCTACTCAAACATCATAGGATAACCATAGATCATTGGGAAATAATATATGGAGTTGAGCACCATGTTTAAGTAGAGATTATAGCAGGGGGAAGAGGTGTTACACCGCTGCATAGAGGGGAAGAAAGTTGGTGTTGACGGTAGCAAGATTGTTGATGTAGATCGTCGTCTTGATCATTGCCGAGGTGGCACTCCGGCGCCACCGAAAGCGAGGGGGACAGAGCCCCTCTACTTATTCTTCTTCCTTGGCCTCCCCCCTAGATGGGGAGGAGAGTTCCCCCTCTAGTCCTTGGTCTCCATGGCCACGGAGGGGCGGGAGCCCCTCCGAGATTGGATCTCCCTCTCTGTTCTCTTCTGTTTCATGTTCCCAGATCTGGCCGAAAACCGTTTCTTATATTCCCGGAGATCTGTAACTCTGATTGCGCTGAGATTTTAACACAATTTTTTTCTGGATATAAGCTTCCATGCGCCTGAAGTACAGCTCCAACCGACATACGAGATGGGTACAACCCACCACCGTGCGCCAGTGTGACGCCCCCGATTTAATCGTACACTAATCATACACGCAAACGTGTATGATCAAGATCAGGGACTCGCGGGAAGATATCACAACACAACTATACAAATAAAATAAGTCATACAAGCATCATATTACAAGCAAGGGGCCTCGAGGGCTCGAATACAAGAACTTGATCATAGACGAGTCAGCGGAAACAACAATATCTGAGTACAGACATAAGTTAAACAAGTTTGCCTTAAGAAGGCTAGCACAAACGGGGATACAGATCGAAAGAGGCGCAGGCCTCCTACCTGGGATCCTCCTAAACTACTCCTGGTCGTCGTCAGCGGGCTGCACGTAGTAGTAGGCACCTCCCGAGTAGTAGTAGTCGTCGTCGACGGTGGCGTCTGGCTCCTGGGATCCAACGTCTGGTCACGGCAATCGGATATAGGAAAGGGGAAAAGGGGAAGAAAAACAACCGTGAGTACTCATCCAAAGTACTCGCAAGCAAGGAGCTACACTACATATGCATGGGTATATGTGTAAAGGGGCCATATCGGTGGACTGAACTACAGAATGCCAGAATAAGAGGGGGATAGCTAATCATGTCGAAGACTACGCTTCTGGCATCCTCTGTCTTGCAGCATGTAGAAGAGAATAGACTGAAGTCCTCCAAGTAGCATCGCATAGCATAATCCTACCCAGCGATCCCCTCCTCGTCACCCTGTTAGAGCGCGATCACCGAGTTATATCTGGCACTTGGAAGGGTGTGTTTTATTAAGTATCCAGTTCTAGTTGTCATAAGGTCAAGGTACAACTCCAAGTCGTCCTGTTACCGAAGATCACGGCTATTCGAATAGATTAACTTCCCTGCAGGGGTGCACCACATTTCCCAACACGCTCAATCCCATTTGGCCGGACACACTTTCCTGGGTCATGCCCGGCCTCGGAAGATCAACACGTCGCAGCCCTACCTAGGCACAATAGAGAGGTCAGCACGCCGGTCTAAATCCTATGGCGCAGGGGTCTGGGCCCATCGCCCATTGCACACCTGCATGTTGCGAGGGCGGCCGGAAGCAGAACTAGCCCCCTTAATACAAGAGCAGGCTTTCGTTCCAATCCGGCGCACGCCGCTCAGTCGCTGACGTCACGAAGGCTTCGGCTGATACCACGACGTCGAGTGCCCATAACTGTCCCCGCGTAGATGGTTAGTGCTTATACGCCAGTGGCCAGACTCAGATAAAATACCAAGATCTCGTTAAACGTGTTATGTATCCGCGAACGCCGACCAGGACCAGGCCCACCTCTCTCCTAGGTGGTCTTAACCTGCCATGTCGCTCCGCCACGAAGTAATAGTTGGGGGCCGTCGGGAACCCAGGCCCACCTCTACGGGATGGAGCCACCTGCCCCTTCAGCCCCCAACTCCGGACAGTACCACAAGTAATGTAACAGTGTAAAGTATATAGTATATGCCCGTGATCACCTCCCGAAGTGATCACGGACCAGTAGTATAGCATGGCAGACGGACAAGAGTGTAGGGCCACTGATGGAACACTAGAATCCTATACTAAGCAGTAGGATAGCAGGTAAAGGTAACAACAATAGTAGCAAGGACAGGCTATGCATCAGGATAGGATTAACGGAAAGCAGTAACATGCTACACTACTCTAATGCAAGCAGTATAGAGAAGAGTAGGCGATATCTGGTGATCAAAGGGGGGGCTTGCATGGTTGCTCTGGCAAGAGAGAGGGGTCGTCAACACCGTAGTCGTACTGGGTAGCAGCGACGTCGGTCTCGTAGTCTATCGGAGAGAAGAGGGGGAAGAAACAATAAATATTAAGCAAACAGATGCATAGTGATGCATGACATGACAAGTAGCGGTGCTAGGGGTGCCCTAACGCGGTAAGAGGTGGTACCGGTGAAGGAGGGAAACATCCGGGAAAATATCCCCGGTGTTTCACGTTTTTGGACAGATGAACCGGAGGGGGAAAGTTGTGTGTTTGCTATGCTAGGGATGCGTGGCGGACGAACGGGCTGCGTATCCGGGTTCGTCTCGTCGTTCTGAGCAACTTTCATGTACAAAGTTTTTTCATCCGAGCTAAGGATTGATTTATATTAATTTTTAATGATTTAATCATTTCCTGAAATCATTATTAATTCAAAATTAAATAGTAAATGCTAAATGTACCCAGCCTTGTGTACACAGTAGTGTACATAGAGGCTGACATGTGGGCCAGGGGGGCCCAGTTGACCAGTCAAAGTTTGACTGGTCAATAGGGGTGGGCCCCCCTGTCATTCTTTGATTTACCTAACTATCGTTTAAATAGTTAATTAGCAAGTTAACTAAAGTTAGGTTAATTAAGCAGCTTAATTAAGTTAATTAACTAATTAATTAATTTTATTTCTTTTTTTAATTATTATTTTTGTGCGTTTGTTTTCTGGGGCGGGTCCCACTGGTCAGCTGCCCAGAGGGCCTAACGGGCGCGCGGGCTGGTGGCCTACGGGCGCAGGGGGGCTGCGGGCGCCCGACCCGGGCGAGGGCCGAGCG
>NC_057797.1:398510891-398526771 GCF_018294505.1 Triticum aestivum | reverse complement strand
CGACAACGGGTAGCGGGGCGTCCCCGGCAGGGGGTTCCGAGCGGCGACATAGCTACGGGGGCGACGGTGTCGTTCGGCGGCGCCGAGCGGCCTCCTCCTCCCGATCCAATCGGGAGAGAGGGGGGGAGATATTTCGGGGGTGGGGGAAGTGGGGGTGTGTCGGTGAGTGGGGAGTGGGGAAAGGATAAGGGTGCGGGGTGGGCCGCAGCTGGGCCGGCATGTGGCCTGCTAGGCCGAAGCCTAGGGGGATGGGGGTCTTCGTCTTTTTTTGTTTATTTTCTCTTTTCTTTTACTTATTCTTTTCTGTTCTATTTTAGTTTACACATTATTTTCAGTTTATTAAAATATGACATTAGCTCATAAAACAATGTTTCAACATAACCCACTGCCATAAAAGTTTTACCCCGAAATAAAAATGGTCTAGTATTTTCCAAAGTTTAATAGACATTTATTTAATTGCTTTAACTACTGTTTTAATCACTTTGGAACACTTAAACCTTTTATAAAAACTTGGTTTCTTCACCAACAAAACTTATGATTTATTTGCCACAGTTTACACATTTTAGTTTGACATTTGAAAAGTTTTATTTTTGACTTTATTTTAAGTTTTGAATTTGAACTGTTTTCAAATCAACGAGAGTCTAACAATAGTAAACGTGGTGACGTGGCATCATTAGTGGGAGATTACTGTAGCTTAACTACCGGGGCGTTACAAATCTCCTCCACTACAAGAAATCTCGTCCCGAGATTTAAGAGGGGAGTAAGGGGGAAGAATAGGTTCCGAAATTCTAACGATTCTTCTTGGTCTTGGTTGCTCTTCTCGAAGAGGTCGATCCATTACATTGTTGTCTTGATTTCTCTGCTTCAAGTCATCATGATGAAGTCAGCATCCTTTCTTTGGGAACTCCATCATACTTACGAAAGGATAAGGGGGTATTACGGAAGAACGGACCGCTACAATGTTTGATTATCTAGTAGATAACATTAGGGAAGGTGGCGAGAAGTAACTCTCGAATTGAAATTTAAGACAATATCGAGAGCAAAGTAAGAAGATGCAAAATAGAAGTTTCAAGCGCATAGGCAATCGTTCGTTGCCTAAAGCGAAGTGTGAAAGGGGTTCAGAGTAATGGGAATACGTATTGCGTCTGATACCAAATTGATGATCTCATCGGAAGGTGGCTCGTGAATTACACACGAGGCCACGCGCGAGGAATAACTTTGGGAACAGGGGGTGTACAGGAGGGTCAGGTTTCAATCCTGTGGAACTGTGAGTTATGGGCCCACCATGTGTTTTTTTAATAGGAGCAGTGACATCTTGCACGGTCATGATAGCAAGGCATGTCAGAGAGTACCATGTCAGTTATGTCGGCAACAATGTTGGTACCAAGGGCAAGGGACAAAGAGAACCATTTTCCCTGCTCGTTGCTACGAGGCGGACCAATAGGCAAGGTTCTCGTCCATCGGTGGTTACCGGAATGTCATCAACAAAAATAACAGGGTCTTACTGACAGAATTGTACACTGAGGGGTTTACATAAGCAGGGAATTATCACTGCTCAGATAAGTCAGATTATAGGAAAGGTTAAACAAAACAATGGGAAGGAAAATGCGATTATCTGATTAAAAAGAACAATGGAAAGGAAAATGTGTTTAAACACATATTTCAAGGGTATATCCTTCCCAAGGACAAGCAGAGCACGATATCCATGACAGGATATAATGTAGAAAACTCTTTAGGTAAGGGGAGAGAAATTTTAGGACATTCCCCATACAACGGTGTCTGGATAATTGAGCAGGAAACATTTAACATTAGGCTTTAAATGTTCTTGTTGAAAAATTGGAGTAACATATATATACATGGTCAACGGGTGAAGATCAGACTCTGGATACACAAAGGATCCATTAGGAATAACTTGAAGAATAGGTCTTACAATTCCCTCATGGAAGAAGGGATAACCTTGCTGAAAAGGAATCTATAACAACAAGTCCTCCGGCCAGGTGTGATAGGCATGACCCCACCTTACCGATATATAAGGACCAATGTAATAACTCTTGGAAATATGCTCCAACCATCATATCTGACAGAGATTCAGATCTGATTGGTGCCAGGATGCCTCAGACTTAGGATGCCTGAGAAGAAAAGGTGCAACACAATTGACGAGACGACAATGTAAGATTCTCAAGAAATGTACTATGGAAGCGAGTTCCAAAACAAGAGTTCATCATTAAAACCAAGGGGGGGATAAGAGGTGGCTAATGAACTCAGCGACAATTCATTGAGATTTTCAAAAGATGGATTTCCACACTTATGTGAAGAAGGAGTCAACATTTTTTGGATCAAATGATATAAGGATGTATGCCCGAGGAAAACATACACAATTAAGAATTGGTTGAAAAGTGCACCCCAAATATGGTCTTAGGTAGCATGATCAATGTTAGAAAGGCGATTCAACAACCAATAGTCTAAGAATGAAATATTGACCACTAACATGAAAGCAATAGGGTGCTAGAGACACGAACAAGTTTGTGTTGAACGGAAGGAAATAAAGTGGTCGATGATAACACAAATCATCGACAATTAATATCTTGGAAGGGGTCAAAATGTTGATGATGATCACGACAAATCTTGTTGAGAGGCTCCATGAGGATGCAATCGCTCGACGATGACATCAAGCCAAGGGAATGGTGAAGCAAAAGGTTATTATAACCATAGATAAGATGCCATCTTAGAATTCAGAGTTGTCTCTCAAGACAAACAATATGATGGTGAAAGTTCGATGTAAGCTTAGAGCACTGTCGGGATTGTGTCCCAAGGATGAAGGACATAGGTAGAATGGTCAAGCAGTCAGCCTTACGATGATGATGTAGTCAATCAGCTAGGAATGACACTATTGAGTACAAACTCGTAAGCATTGAAGATTACTAAGAGTTGTTGCATCGCAGTGCGGACTCGATTCAGTTATCGATGTCTTTGAGTGTTAAATAACTCAGAGCCCACGAAAAATTGGAATCAATGAGAATGTAGCACTTGATGAAGAACTCATAAGAAGTTATGCAGTTCCATGATAATCTTGAGATACCAGGGGGTAATACTCGACGACAATTCAAAGTAGAGGTTGGACTAGGGTATTACTCCGCAGAAGACAAGTGCTTAAACTTGCACGAGAAATGGTATTTAAAGGAGAACATGGTCGGAACCACGATTGCAAAAGGCCCGATCCCAGATATAAGATGAACTTATACCAAAGGAATAATTAATTTAAGAGAAGCTTTAATGATAAGATCTACATCGTGTCCATGGGCATGAACGCAAGGTTCAAGGTCGACTCCCACTTCTTCAATGCATAAACTTTCATTCACTGATCTAGTTAAAAATGATTTCAGTATCAAAACCTACCTAGTGAATTACTAGAGGAGTATGACCCGTGAAAACTTTCGGGTTCACACAGATTAAGAAGGCATAGGTTCAACCCGTCAGGGTATCGTGGAATCATATACCACAAGCTTCAATCGTAAATAACACCAGCTCGAAAACAGAGCATGGTTGAGAAAACAGAGGATACAATTCACCAAAAGCATTATGCATCCGAGGAAAGGCTCACAAGGTTATTGAATATTAAGGACGATGTCGGATGAAATCCAATAATGGATCTGATGATCCACAACGGAGCTGATGTGAGTATCGGTACTCTACCAAAAGAAGAAAGAATGCAAGGGGGTCAGATGATAGAAACAACTGAGTAACTCAAAGCTCAATTGCACAGGAATTACGAATTCCAAGACAAGGGATCAGAAGCAATGCTCTGATTAGGGATGGATAAGTTGTATAGCCTTAGGGGTACAATCGATGGCAAATTGATTGGTCGAGATCCAGTTCATGTTTAAAATGGTGTCTGAGTCGGAAGGATGAATAGCATCTGGTTGAGGATTGCGAGCATTCACACTTATTGAATCAATGGGCTCAAAATGATAGTGGCAAATGATGCTAATAACATTACTATACTTATGGGATTAACCATAATGCAAGCAAGCAAGAATTTCAAGAGAAATAAGCTGCTGAGGGTTTTCGGAAGATCAAATAGTATTTCGAAGACTTTGGTGAAACATATGAACAAATGGGTATGAATGGATACTCAGTAAGTGCAAGAATTATCCGTAGGGGTATTCAGGTGGCTTAGAACTGCAAGGCAGTAGGCACAAAGTTTTCTCAGAGCAATAGAGAGAATATGGGGGTATCTAGTAATAACAGGATCAATTTGGAGTAATTGTATGACCAACAAGTGTATGTCGTTATCCATATGGATATATCGGTATTAGAGAATTGAAAAATCAGAGGGCACAAGGGTCTCGGGAATTATCGAAGAGTATCTTCAATATCTTCTAGGGAAGCAGTCGATCATCTGGAATGAAGGGGATCTTCGGGTGGATGAGATCGCGAGATCCTAAATTTAGATTTTAGCAAAATCATTTAACCCGAATAGTAGAGAGATCAGATTCCCAGAGCATAGATCGAGGAGTAAAAGATCCTAATACCACCCAAATGGCGACGTGGGCCTATGGGCCACACAGCCATGTCAGTAAAACAACTTTCATCGACTAGACTCAACTTCAGCCAAGGAGTGTGGAAGGGGGATTCCTCAAGGCACTCGGCTCTGATACCAACTTGTGACGCCCCCGATTTAATCGTACACTAATCATATACGCAAACGTGTACGATCAAGATCAGGGACTCATGGGAAGATATCATAACACAACTCTACAAATAAAATAAGTCATACAAGCATCATATTACAAGCCAGGGGCCTTAAGGGCTCGAATACAAGAACTTGATCATAGACGAGTTAGCGGAAACAACAATATCTGAGTACAGACATAAGTTAAACAAGTTTGCCTTAATAAGGCTAGCACAAACAGGGATACAGATCGAAAGAGGCGCAGGCCTCCTGCCTGGGATCCTCCTAAACTACTCCTGGTCATCGTCAGCGGGCTGCATGTAGTAGTAGGCACCTCCCGAGTAGTAGTAGTCGTCGTCGACGGTGGCGTCTGGCTCCTGGGCTCCAACGTCTGGTCGCGGCAATCGGATATAGGAAAGGGGAAAAGGGGAAGAAAAACAACCGTGAGTACTCATCCAAAGTACTCGCAAGCAAGGAGCTACACTACATATGCATGGGTATATGTGTAAAGGGGCCATATCGGTGGACTGAACTGCAGAATGCCAGAATAAGAGGGGGATAGCTAATCCTGTGGAAGACTATGCTTCTGGCATCCTCCGTCTTGCAGCATGTAGAAGAGAATAGACTGAAGTCCTCCAAGTAGCATCGCATAGCATAATCCTACCCGGCGATCCCCTCCTCGTCACCCTGTTAGAGAGCGATCACCGAGTTATATCTGGCACTTGGAAGGGTGTGTTTTATTAAGTATCCAGTTCTAGTTGTCATAAGGTCAAGGTACAACTCCAAGTCGTCCTGTTACTGAAGATCACGGCTATTCGAATAGATTAGCTGTTGGGGAACGTTGCAGAAAACAAAAAATTTCCTACTCGTTTCACCAAGATCCATCTAGGAGTTCATCTAGCAACGAGTCATCAGATGCATCTACATACCTTTGTAGATCGCGTGCGGAAGCGTTCAAAGAACGGTGATGATGTAGTCGAACACGACGTGATCCAAATCACCGATGACCAAGCGCCGAACGGACGGCACCTCCGCGTTCAACACACGTACGGGACGGGAGACGTCTCCTCCTTCTTGATCCAGCAAGGGGAGGAGGAGAGGTTGATGAAGATCCAGCAGCACGACGGCGTGGTGGTGGATGCAGGGCGTCACAGTAGCAGGGCTTCGCCTATACTACGAGGGAGAGACGTAACGGGGAGAGAGGGAGGCGCCAAGGCTGAGGTATGAAGTCCTCCCCTCTCCTCAACTATATATAGGGGTGCCAAGGGGGGTGGCCGGCCCTAGGAGATGGGATCTCCTAGGGGGGCGGCGGCCAAGGGGTGGGGGGCTTGCCCCCCAAGCAAGGGGGCGCCCCCTTAGGGTTCCCCCCGAACCCTAGGCGCATGGGCCCTTGGGGGGTGGCGCCCCAGCCCACTTTGGGCTGGGTTCCCTCCCACTTCAGCCCATGGGGCCCCCCGGGATAGGTGGCCCCACCCGGTGGACCCCCGGGACCCTTCCGGTGGTCCCGGTACAATACCGGTGACCCCGAAACTTGTCCCGATGGCCGAAACAGCACTTCCTATATATAATTCTTTACCTCCGGACCATTCCGGAACTCCTCGTGACGTCTGGGATCTCATCTGGGACTCCGAACAATATTCGGGTTACTGCATATACATATCTTCACAACCCTAGAGTCACCGAACCTTAAGTGTGTAGACCCTACGGGTTCGGGAGACAAGCAGACATGACCGAGACGACTCTCCGGTCAATAACCAACAGCGGGATCTGGATACCCATGTTGGCTCCCACATGCTCCACGATGATCTCATCGGATGAACCACGATGTCGAGGATTCAATCAACCCCGTATACAATTCCCTTTGTCAATCGATATGTTACTTGCCCGAGATTCGATCGTCGGTATCCCAATACCTCGTTCAATCTCGTTACCGGCAACTCACTTTACTCGTACCGTAATGCATGATCCCGTGACCAGACACTTGGTCACTTTGAGCTCATTATGATGATGCATTACCGAGTGGTCCCAGTGATACCTCTCCGTCATACGGAGTGACAAATCCCAGTCTTGATCCATGTCAACCCAATAGACACTTTCGGAGATACCCGTAGTCTACCTTTATAGTCACCCAGTTACGTTGTGACGTTTGGTATACCCAAAGCACTTCTACGGCATCCGGGAGTTACACGATCTCATGGTCTAAGGAAAAGATACTTGACATTGGAAAACTCTAGCAAATGAACTATACAATCTTGTGCTATGTTTAGGATTGGGTCTTGTCCATCACATCATTCTCCTAATGATGTGATCTCATTATCAATGACATCCAATGTCCATAGTCAGGAAACCATGACTATCTGTTGATCAACGAGCTAGTCAACTAGAGGCTTACCAGGGACATGTTGATGTCTGTTATTCATACATGTATTACGATTTCCGGATAACACAATTATAGCATGAATAAAGACAATTATCATGAATAAGGAAATATAATAATGATGCTTTTATTATTGCCTCTAGGGCATATTTCCAACAGTCTCCCACTTGCACTAGAGTCAATAATCTAGTTACATTGTGATGAATCGAACACCCATGGAATTCTGGTGTTGATCATGTTTTGCTCTAGGGAGAGGTTTAGTCAATGGATCTGCTACATTCAGGTCCGTATGTACTTTATAAATATCTATGTCTCCATCTTGAACATTTTCACGAATGGAGTTGAAGCGACGCTTGATGTGCCTTGTCTTCTTGTGAAACCTGGGCTCCTTGGCAAGTGCAATAGCTCCAGTGTTGTCACAGAAGAGTTTGATTGGCCCCGATGCATTGGGTATGACTCCTAGGTCGGTGATGAACTCCTTCACCCATATTGCTTCATGTGCTGCCTCCGAGGCTGCCATATACTCCGCTTCACATGTAGATCCCGCCACGATGCTTTGCTTGCAACTGCACCAGCTTACTGCCCCACCATTCAAAATATACATGTATCCGGTTTGTGACTTAGAGTCATCCAGATCTGTGTCGAAGCTAGCGTCGACGTAACCCTTTACGACAAGCTCTTCGTCACCTCCATAAACGAGAAACATTTCCTTAGTCCTTTTCAGGTACTTTAGGATATTCTTGACCGTTGTCCAGTGTTCCTTGCCGGGATTACTTTGGTACCTTCCTACCAAACTTACGGCAAGGTTTACATCAGGTCTGGTACACAGCATGGCATACATAATAGAACCTATGGCTGATGCATAGGGGATGACGCTCATCTCTTCTATATCTTCTGCCGTGGTCGGACATTGAGCTGAGCTCAATTTCATACCTTGTAACACAGGCAAGAACCCATTCTTAGATTGATCCATATTGAACTTCTTCAATATCTTATCAAGGTATGTGCTTTGTGAAAGACCTATGAGGCGTCTCGATCTATCTCTATAGATTTTGATGCCTAATATATAAGCAGCTTCTCCAAGGTCCTTCATTGAAAAACTCTTATTCAAGTAGGCCTTGATGCTGTCCAAGAGTTCTATATCATTTCCCTTCAATAGTATGTCATCTACATATAATATGAGAAATGCTACAGAGCTCCCACTCACTTTCTTGTAAACGCAGGCTTCTCCATAAGTCTGCGTAAACCCAAACGCTTTGATCATCTCATCAAAGCGAATGTTCCAACTCCGAGATGCTTGCACCAGCCCATAAATCGAGCGTTGGAGCTTGCACACCTTGTCAGCATTCTTAGGATCGACAAAACCTTCCGGCTGCATCATATACAATTCTTCCTTAAGGAAACCATTAAGGAATGCCGTTTTGATGTCCATTTGCCATATCTCATAATCGCAGAATGCGGCAATTGCTAACATGATTCGGACGGACTTTAGCTTCGCTACCGGTGAGAAAGTCTCATCGTAGTCAACCCCTTGAACTTGTCGATAACCCTTAGCGACAAGTCGAGCTTTATAGATAGTCACATTACCATCCGCATCTGTCTTCTTCTTGAAGATCCATTTATTTTCTATGGCTCGCCGTTCAACGGGCAAGTCAGTCAAAGTCCATACTTCATTTTCATACATGGATCCTATCTCGGATTTCATGGCTTCTAGCCATTTGTCGGAATCCGGGCCCGCCATCGCTTCTTCATAGTTCGAAGGTTCACCGTTGTCTAACAACATGATTTCCAAGACAGGGTTGCCGTACCACTCTGGTGCGGAACGTGCCCTTGTGGACCTTCGAATTTCAGTAGGAGCTTGATCAGAAGTATCTTGATCATTATCATTAACTTCCTCTCTAGTCGGTGCAGGCACCTCAGGAACATTTTCTTGAGTTGCGCCATTTTCCGGTTCAAGAGGTAATACTTCATCAAGCTCTACTTTCCTCCCACTTACTTCTTTCGAGAGAAACTCTTTCTCTAGAAAGGACCCATTCTTGGCAACAAAGATCTTGCCTTCGGATCTGAGGTAGAAGGTGTACCCAATAGTTTCTTTTGGGTATCCAATGAAGACGCATTTTTCCGACTTGGGTTCGAGCTTTTCAGGTTGAAGTTTCTTGACATAAGCATCGCATCCCCAAACTTTTAGAAACGACAGCTTAGGTTTCTTCCCAAACCATAATTCATACGGTGTCGTCTCAACGGATTTTGATGGATCCCTATTTAAAGTGAATGCGGCAGTCTCTAAAGCATAGCCCCAAAAAGATAGCGGTAAATCGGTAAGAGACATCATAGATCGCACCATATCTAATAGAGTGCGATTACGACGTTCGGACACACCGTTACGCTGAGGTGTTCCAGGCGGCGTGAGTTGTGAAACTATTCCACATTTTCTTAAGTGTGTGCCAAATTCGTGACTCAAGTATTCTCCTCCACGATCTGATCGTAGAAACTTGATTTTTCTGTCACGTTGATTTTCAACCTCACTCTGAAATTCCTTGAACTTTTCAAAGGTTTCAGACTTGTGTTTCATTAAGTAGATATACCCATATCTACTCAAGTCATCAGTGAGGGTGAGAACATAACGATAGCCACCGCGAGCCTCAACACTCATTGGACCGCATACATCAGTATGTATGATTTCCAATAAGTTGGTTGCTCGCTCCATTGTTCCTGAGAACGGAGTCTTGGTCATCTTACCCATGAGGCATGGTTCGCACGTGTCAAATGATTCATAATCAAGAGACTCTAAAAGTCCATATGCATGGAGCTTCTTCATGCGTTTGACACCTATGTGACCAAGGCGGCAGTGCCACAAGTATGTGGGACTATCATTATCAACCTTACATCTTTTGGTACTCACATTATGAACATGTGTAGTATCACGTTCGAGATTCATAAAGAATAAACCATTCACCATAGGAGCATGACCATAAAACATATCTCTCATATAAATAGAACAACCATTATTCTCGGAAAATGAGTAGCCATCTCGAATTAAACGAGATCCCGATACAATGTTCATGCTCAAAGCTGGCACTAAATAACAATTATTAAGGTTTAAAACTAATCCGAAAGGTAGATATAGAGGCAGCGTGCCGACGGCGATCACATTGACCTTGGAACCATTCCCGACGCGCATCGTCACCTCATCCTTTGCCAGTTTCCGCTTATTCCGCAGCCCCTGCTTTGAGTTACAAATGTGAGCAACTGCACCGGTATCAAATACCCAGGAGCTACTACGGACACTAGTAAGGTACACATCAATTACATGTATATCACATATACCTTTTGTTTTGCCGGCCTTCTTGTCTGCTAAGTATTTAGGGCAGTTCCGCTTCCAGTGACCGCTTCCCTTGCAATAAAAGCACTCAGTCTCGGGCTTGGGTCCATTCTTTGGCTTCTTCCCGGCAGCTTGCTTGCCGGGCGCGGCAACCTCCTTGCCGTCCTTCTTGAAGTTCTTTTTACCCTTGCCTTTCTTGAACTTAGTGGTTTTATTGACCATCAACACTTGATGTTCCTTCTTGACTTCTACCTCCGCTGATTTCAGCATTGAGAACAATTTAGGAATGGTCTTTTGCATCCCCTGCATGTTGAAGTTCATCACAAAGCTCTTGTAGCTTGGTGGAAGCGACTGGAGGATTCTGTCAATGACCGCATCATCCGGGAGATTAACTCCCAACTGAGACAAGCGGTTATGCAACCCAGACATAGTGAGTATGTGCTCACTGACAGAACTATTTTCCTCCATCTTACAGCTGAAGAACTTATCGGAGACTTCATATCTCTCGATCCGGGCATGAGCTTGAAAAACCATTTTCAGCTCTTCGAACATCTCATATGCTCCATGTCTCTCAAAACACTTTTGGAGCCCCGGCTCTAAGCTGTAAAGCATGCCACACTGAACAAGGGAGTAGTCATCAGCACGTGTCTGCCAAGTGTTCATAACGTCTTGGTTCTGTGGGACAGGAGCTTCACCTAGCGGTGCTTGTAGGACATAATCTTTCTTGGCAGCTATGAGGATGATCCTCAGGTTCCGGACCCAGTCCGTATAGTTGCTGCCATCGTCTTTCAGCTTGGTTTTCTCTAGGAACGCGTTGAAGTTGAGGACTACGTGGGCCATTTGATCTACAAGACATATTGTAAAATATTTTAGACTAAGTTCATGATAATTAAGTTCATCTAATCAAATAATTAATGAACTCCCACTTAGATTAGACATCCCTCTAGTCATCTAAGTATTACATGATCCGAGTTAACTAGGCCGTGTCCGATCATCACGTGAGACAGACTAGTCAACATCGGTGAACATCTTCATGTTGATCATATCTTCTATACGACTCATGCTCGACCTTTCGGTCTTCTGTGTTCCGAGGCCATGTCTGTACATGCTAGGCTCGTCAAGTCAACCTAAGTGTTTGCATGTGTAAATATGTCTTACACCCGTTGTATGTGAACGTCTGAATAAAACACCCGATCATCACGTGGTGTTTTGAAACAGCGAACTGTCGCAACGGTGCACAGTTAGGGGGAACACTTTGAAATTAGTATGAGGGATCATCTTATTTACTACCGTCGTTCTAAGTAAACAAGATGCAAAACATGATAAACATCACATGCAATCAAATAATAAACGTGACATGATATGGCCAATATCACATAGCTCCTTTGATCTCCATCTTGGGGCTCCATGATCATCTTGTCACCGGCTTAACACCATGATCTCCATCATCATGATCTCCATCATCGTGTCTCCATGAAGTTGCTCGCCAACTATTACTTCTACTACTATGGCTAACGCGTTTAGCAATAAAGTAAAGTAATTTACATGGCGTTTCTCAATGACACGCAGGTCATATAAAAGAATAAAGACAACTCCTATGGCTCCTGCCGGTTGTCATACTCATCGACATGCAAGTCGTGATTCCTATTACAATAGCATGAACATCTCATACATCACATATAGATCATTCATCATTCATCACAACTTTGGCCATATCATATCACAAACCACTTGCTGCAAAAACAAGTTAGACGTCCTCTAATTGTTGTTTGCAAGTTTTACGTGGCTGAATTAGGGTTCTAGCAAGAACGTCTTCTTACCTATGTTAAAGCCACAACGTGATTTGTCAACTTCTATTTACCCTTCATAAGGACCCTGTTCATCGAATCCGCTCCAACTAAAGTGGGAGAGACAGACACCCGCCAGCCACCTTATGCAACTAGTGCATGTTAGTCGGTGGAACCGGTCTCACGTAAGCGTACGTGTAAGGTTGGTCCAGGCCGCTTCATCCCACAATACCGCTGAAGCAAGAAAAGACTAGTAGCGGCAAGAAAGTTGACAAATCTACGCCCACAACAAATTGTGTTCTACTCGCGCTAGAAGAACTACGCATAAACCTGGCTCTGATACCACTGTTGGGGAACATTGCAGAAAACAAAAATTTTCCTACTCGTTTCACCAAGATCCATCTAGGAGTTCATCTAGCAACAAGTCATCAGATGCATCTACATACCTTTGTAGATCGCGTGCGGAAGCATTCAAAGAACGGTGATGATGTAGTCGAACACGACGTGATCCAAATCACCGATGACCAAGCGCCGAACGGACGGCACATCCGCGTTCAACACACGTACGGGATGGGAGACGTCTCCTCCTTCTTGATCCAGCAAGGGGAGGAGGAAAGGTTGATGAAGATCCAGCAGCACGACGGCATGGTGGTGGATGTAGGGCGTCACAGTAGCAGGGCTTCGCCTATACTACGAGGGAGAGATGTAACGGAGAGAGGGAGGCGCCAAGGCTGAGGTATGAAGTCCTCCCCTCTCGTCAACTATATATAGGGGTGCCAAGGGGGGTGGCCGGCCCTAGGAGATGGGATCTCCTAGGGGGGGCGGCGGCCAAGGGGTGGGGGGCTTGCCCCCCAAGCAAGGGGGCGCCCCCTTAGGGTTCCCCCCAACCCTAGGCGCATGGGCCCTTGGGGGGTGGCACCCCAACCCACTTTGGGCTGGGTTCCCTCCCACTTCAGCCCATGGGGCCCCCCGGGATAGGTGGCCCCACCCGGTGGACCCCCGGGACCCTTCCGGTGGTCCCGATACAATACCGGTGACCCCGAAACTTGTCCCGATGGCCGAAACAGCACTTCCTATATATAATTCTTTACCTCCGGACCATTCCGGAACTCCTCGTGACGTCCGGGATCTCATCCGGGACTCCGAACAATATTCGGGTTACTGTATATACATATCTTCACAACCCTAGCGTCACCGAACCTTAAGTGTGTAGACCCTACGGGTTCGGGAGACAAGTAGACATGACCGAGACGACTCTCCGGTCAATAACCAACAGCGGGATCTGGATACCCATGTTGGCTCCCACATGCTCCACGATGATCTCATCGGATGAACCACGATGTCGAGGATTCAATCAACCCCGTATACAATTCCCTTTGTCAATCAATATGTTACTTGCCCGAGATTCAATCGTCGGTATCCCAATACCTCGTTCAATCTCGTTACCGGCAACTCACTTTACTCATACCGTAATGCATGATCCCGTGACCAGACACTTGGTCACTTTGAGCTCATTATGATGATGCATTACCGAGTGGGCCCAGTGATACCTCTCCGTCATACGGAGTGACAAATCCCAGTCTTGATCCATGTCAACCCAACAGACACTTTCGGAGATACCCGTAGTCTACCTTTATAGTCACCCAGTTACGTTGTGACGTTTGGTATACCCAAAGCACTTCTACGGCATCCGGGAGTTACACGATCTCATGGTCTAAGGAAAAGATACTTGACATTGGAAAACTCTAGCAAACGAACTATACGATCTTGTGCTATGTTTAGGATTGGGTCTTGTCCATCACATCATTCTCCTAATGATGTGATCTCGTTATCAATGACATCCAATGTCCATAGTCAGGAAACCATGACTATCTGTTGATCAACGAGCTAGTCAACTAGAGGCTTACCAGGGACATGTTGATGTCTGTTATTCACACATGTATTACGATTTCCGGATAACACAATTATAGCATGAATAAAGACAATTATCATGAATAAGGAAATATAATAATAATGCTTTTATTATTGCCTCTAGGGCATATTTCCAACATTAACTTCCCTGCAGGGGTGCACCACATTTCCCAACACGCTCGATCCCATTTGGCCGGACACACTTTCCTGGGTCATGCCCGGCCTCGGAAGATCAACACGTCGCAGCCCTACCTAGGCACAACAAAGAGGTCAGCACGCCGGTCTAAATCCTATGGCGCAGGGGTCTGGGCCCATCGCCCATTGCACACCTGCACGTTGCGAGGGCGGCCGAAAGCAGAACTATCCCCCTTAATACAAGAGCAGGCTTTCGTTCCAATCCGGCGCGCGCCGCTCAGTCGCTGACGTCACGAAGGCTTCGGCTGATACCACGACGTCGAGTGCCCATAACTGTCCCCGCGTAGATGGTTAGTGCTTATAGGCCAGTGGCCAGACTCAGATCAAATACCAAGATCTCGTTAAACGTGTTATGTATCCGCGAACGCCGACCAGGGCCAGGCCCACCTCTCTCCTAGGTGGTCTTAACCTACCATGTCGCTCCACCACAAAGTAACAGTTGGGGGCCGTCGGGAACCCAGGCCCACCTCTACGGGATGGAGCCACCTGCCCCTTCAGCCCCCAACTCCGGACAGTACCACAAGTAATGTAACAGTGTAAAGTATATAGTATATGCCCGTGATCACCTCCTGAAGTGATCACGGACTAGTAGTATAGCATGGCAGACGGACAAGAGTGTAGGGCCACTGATGGAACACTAGAATCCTATACTAAGCAGTAGGATAGCAGGTAAAGGTAACAACAGTAGTAGCAAGGACAGGCTATGCATCAGGATAGGATTAACGGAAAGCAGTAACATGCTACACTACTCTAATGCAAGCAGTATAGAGAAGAGTAGGCGATATCTGGTGATCAAAGGGGGGGCTTGCATGGTTGCTCTGGCAAGATAGAGGGGTCGTCAACACCGTAGTCGTACTGTGTAGCAGTGACGTCGGTCTCGTAGTCTATCAGAGAGAAGAGGGGGAAGAAACAATAAATATTAAGCAAACAGATGCATAGTGATGCATGAATTGACAAGTAGCGATGCTAGGGGTGCCCTAACGCGGTAAGAGGTGGTACCGGTGAAGGAGGGAAACATCCGGGAAAATATCCACGGTGTTTCGCGTTTTTGGACAGATGAATTGGAGGGGGAAAGTTGTGTGTTTGCTATGCTAGGGATGCGTGGCGGACGAACGGGCTGCGTGTCCGGGTTCGTCTCGTCGTTCTGAGCAACTTTCATGTACAAAGTTTTTTCATCCGAGCTAAGGATTAATTTATATTAATTTTTAATTATTTAATCATTTCCTGAAATCATTATTAATTCAAAATTAAATAGTAAATGTTAAATGTACCCAGTCCTGTGTACACAGTAGTGTACATAGAGGCTGACATGTGGGCCAGGGGGACCCAGTTGACCAGTCGAAGTTTGACTGGTCAGTAGGGGTGGGCCCCCCTGTCATTCTCTGATTTACGTAACTATAGTTTAAATAGTTAATTAGCAAGTTAACTAAAGTTAGGTTAATTAAGCAGCTTAATTAAGTTAATTAACTAATTAATTAATTTTAGTTCTTTTTTTAATTGTTATTTTTGTGCGTTCGTTTTATGGGGCGGGTCCCACTGGTCAGCTGCCCAGAGGGCCTAACGGGCGCGCGGGCAGGCGGCCTACGGGTGCAGGGGGGCTGCGGGCGCCCGACCCG
>NC_057797.1:398402005-398510241 GCF_018294505.1 Triticum aestivum | reverse complement strand
AGGACGAGCGGCAGAGTCGGGGAGACGGCGCCGACGACGACGGGTAGCAGGGCGTCTCCTGCGGGGGGTTCCCAGCGGCGACGTAGCTACGGGGGCGACATCGTCGTTCGGCGGCGGCGAGCGGCCTCCTCCTCCCGATCCAATCGGGAAAGAGGGGGGAAGATATCTCGGGGGTGGGGGAAGTGGGGGTGTGTCGGTGAGTGGGGAGTGAGGAAAGGATAAGGGTGCGGGGTGGGCCGCAGCTGGGCCGTCCTGTGGCCTGCTAGGCCGAAGCCCAGGGGGATGGGGGTCTTCGTCTTTTTTTGTTTATTTTCTCTTTTCTTTTACTTATTCTTTTCTGTTCTATTTTAGTTTACACATTATTTTTAGTTTATTAAAATATGACATTAGCTCCTAAAACAATGTTTCAACATAACCCACTGCCATAAAAGTTATACCCCGAAATAAAAATGGTCAAGTATTTTCCAAAGTTTAATAGACGTTTATTTAATTGCTTTAACTACTGTTTTAATCACTTTGGAACACTTAAACCTTTTATAAAAACTTGGTTTCTTCACCAACAAAACTTATGATTTATTTGCCACAGTTTACACATTTTAGTTTGACATTTGAACAGTTTTATTTTTGACTTTATTTTAAGTTCTGAATTTGAACTATTTTCAAATCAATGAGAGCCTAACAACAGTAAACGTGGTGACGTGGCATCATTAGTGGGAGATTACTGTAGCTTAACTACCGGGGCGTTACAGCCAGGCTCCTGGGGACGTGCGCTGGTGTCTTGTGCCCTGTGTGGGCCTTCGTTTGTGGTGTTTCCAACTCCCAAAAATCACATATATTCCAAAATAATTCACCGTAAAATTTTATTGCATTTGGACTTCGTTTGATATGGATACTCTGCGATACAAAAAACATGCAAAAATAGGAACTGGCACTGGGCACTGGATCAATAGGCTAGTCTAGTAAATCATATAAAAAGTTGCCAAAAGTATGTGAAAGTGGTATAATATTGGCATGAAGCAATCAAAAATTATAGATATGACGGAGACGTATCAGCATCCCCAAGCTTAATTCCTGCTCGTCCTCGAGCAGGTAAATGATAAAGAAGTTAATTTTTGATGTGGAATGCTACCTAGCATAAACTTGATCATATATCCAATCATGGCATGAATATTAATACATAAGTGATTCAAAGCAATAGTCTATAATTTGACATAAAGACATCAATACTCAGGCATCCCAACAAACAATCATGTTTTTCAAAATATCAACGCTAAAGAAAGCTATCCCTAGATAATCATATAGTCTTGTCATGCTCTGTCTTCTTAACACAAAGTATTTACCATGCACAACCCTGATGACAAGCCGAGCAATTGTTCATACTTTTTAACGCGCTTCAGCTTTTTCAACCCTCACGCAATACATGAGCGCAAGCCATGGATATAGCACTATGGGTGAAACAGAATATAATGATAGGGGTAAATATATAGAGACAAGAAAGTAAGAAAGTCTCACACCGACGAGGATAATCAATGGGCTATGGAGATGCCCATCAATTGATATCAATGTGAGGAGTAGGGATTGCCATGCAATGTATGCACTAAGAGCTATAAGTGTATGAAAGCTCAATATGAAAACTAAGTGGGTGTGCATCTAATCCTATAATGAAAAATTCCCACTAGTATATGAAAGTGACAACATAGGAGACTCTCCATATGAAAAACATGGTGCTACTTTGAAGCACAAGTGTGGTAAAGGATACTAACAATGCCCCTTCTCTCTGTGTTTATTTTTTTATTTTATTTTTTCTTTCTTTTTTTTCTTTTTTTCTTTTTATATTTTTTCTCTCATTGTCCGGAGTCTCATCGTGACTTGTGGGGGAATCATAGTCTCCATCATCCTTTCCTCACTGGGTCATGTCGGAATCTGGGTTCCGGCAAACCCTTGAGGTTCGAACAATGGGGTGCGCACGAAGATCTCTCTCTCCCTAGCTTTCTCGCACAACGATCCCTATGCCTAGCTCGACGAACCCAAAGAATAAGAGACACATGGGTTTATACTAGTTCGGGCCACCATTGTGGTGTAATACCCTACTCCAGTGTGGTGTGGTGGATTGCCTTGTAGGCTGAGGATGAACAGTACAAGGTAAGAACAGCCTCCTGGGGAGAGGTGTTCTTGAGCTCGGTGAGCTGGTGTGTGCAAGGGAGATCTGAATGATCCGTCCCCTTCCTATGGTGGTGGCTAGTCCTATTTATAGAGGCATCGGTCCTCTTCCCAAATGCTAGGCGGGAAGGGATCCCACAACGGCCAATTTTGAAGGGAGACAACTAGTACGAGCTATCCTGACAAAAGGTGCTCTTCGCCTGCCAAAGGCTCCGGTGGTGACGCCGCCCTGGGCTCCGCGGTGACCTCCGACCTGCCGTCCTGCTGGTCTTGGTCTTGTTGCACTGATATGAAAACCTTTGCCTGATGCCTCGGGACTCCTCGCCTGTGCTTGCCCCTTTAGCACCAAAGAGGAAACTGGTACTCTGCGCCCACTGGCACCCGCCTAGCCTTGGTCATCATGGCTCACGTCATGTGAACCTCGCGAGGTGCCCCTTGCATAGATATCTCCGCTCCTCAGGAGCCAGCCTAGTGAGGCCACCCCTGAGGAGGTCTTGGCGTCATCCGCCTCGCGAGGGTCTTGAGTGGTTGTCGCTGAAGATGGGCCGTACCAGGCCGTTGGTGGAGCCACACCCTGGGCCGCAGGCAGGCAAGTCTGGGTACCCCCATTCCCAGGACGCCGACAGTAGCCCCCGGGCCCAAGGCGCGCTCGGACTTGGCTTCGAGGTGAAGCCAAAGGGCAAGTGCGGAGCGCCGCTAGCCCCAACCGCCTACGGTATTGATTGCCACGTGGTGACTGACGGGACGTGGGCGTCTCCACTTCCCCACGCTGCCTCGACAACTGTTTGACTTGACGAGACCCTGCTGCATGCAGAAGAAAACCATCATTACCTGTGATCATGGAGGCCGGTGGTTGGCCTCATTCTGGCTATAAATGAGGAGAGGGGCGGGGCCCCCGTCGCTCATCTCTTCCTCCACTCCGCCTGCTTCTTCTTCTTACTTGCTCCACCGTCTTGTTGTGACACCCATGGCACCGACGAAGAAGTTCTCGGCTGTCGAGAAGGGGAAGGCTCGCCAGGAGGGGCCCGGCTCGCCGACGCTTAAGAGGGGGCGTGGTCGCCCCCGCAAGCACGCCGCGACCCCCATTGTGGCCCCTCACGGGCGCGAGCATGCCTCTTCGGGGGCGGCATCACCCTTGGCGGCCGTGGCGGTGCCTCCTCCCGTGGCGGGGGCTGTTCTAGACGAAGAAGCCCTTGCACCGAGGGGGGCGCGCTATAGCCGCCTGGCCCCCTCGGTCGCGCTTCCATTCGTCGTGTGGTCGGAGAACCCGACCGGCACCTGGCTTCAGCTTCCACGCTCCTTTGCCGGCGAGCTGCCGACCACAGGTCCTAGCGGCCTCTGGCTGCAGGCCGACGACTGCAGCTGCAAGGCCTCATGGGTCGCGGTGGAGGTCTTAGTCGCATGTAACATAGCCCTAGCCCGCAGTTGGCAGACATTTGCCCGCGTGCGCGGTCTGAGCGAGCGGTGCACCCTCCACTTCAAGTTCGACGGCACTGTGACCCTCTTCGTGAGGGTGTTCGGGGAAGACGGTCGTCGCGCTGGGTGCTGCCCTAAAGACAGCGATGGTGATGACATGCTCAGCCTTGGCGACGGCCGTGACGAGGATGAGGGTGAATTCGCCCTCTACTATGGCCATGGCTCGTCCAGGGGCGGCGGCTCCTCCTCCGGCGAAAGCTCTAGCAGCGGCGACTACGAGCGTCCGCCACGTCGTCGGGCTCGCTTTGAGGACGGCGGCGGGTCATCTCGTCGCCACGCCCTAGTGAAGCGCGAGAAGGGCTCCGGCTGAGTCCAAGGGCCCTGGGGGTTGACCCTCACGAATAGCTGCGGGCGTAGGAGCCGCTTTTGCCCGTCCTCTCCCTTCTTCCTGCATTTAAAAAAAAGTATGGGGCCCTGCGAGGGCATGTAATGAACCATAATTTTTATGCCGCTTATGTTATATTTATCGTTTTTGTATCGTGTTGTGGTACTTGTGCTTTATGTAGACGCAGAAGGATAACTTAGCTTGGTATATCCGAGGTAGTTTTCACCTCATGAGAGCGCGCGCCTCCTGGCATCTGATGAGGCTTCCCTGCTGCCAACTCGGGAGCCGCTGACCTCGGGAGATACCGTGAAGCTGTAGAAATTTGTTAGGAAATCCTTATCCTTTCTTGTGTGAAGCCTTAGGCGTGGGCTGATCATGGCCTAGTGCACCACATCTCGGTACCCGTGGGGCATGGACTTAGAGGGGTGCGTCGATCATGAGCTCAATCGAGGGCGCCTCGTGAAGATTAGGAGAGCAGAAGCTCTGGAGCCGGCAGGGCTTCGACGAGGTGTGCCTGTGACCGAGTTAGCCCAGCGTACGCACACACCTGCCTAGCCCCCTAGCGAGGCGCGCGAGGGAGAGCGTCGGGCAACTGCCGCCCTCCATGACGCAAGACACATAGCTGAGCAAAAAAGCAAAGAGAGGAAGAGACTCAACCAAGCGATCAGGAAACACCAGAACTTCTAATTCCATTAAGAGGGTTGCAAACCAAATATAGAAAGCAAATGAACAACCATATCTGGCACCTAGTCTAGTCTTCTCACCAGCGCGGAGCTAAGTGCTGCCACTAGGATGTGGGAGGGAGCCCCCAAGGCCCGAGGGCGGCACTCCGGAGACTCCGGGGCGTGTATAGGCCCACTCATTATTACGTGAGAGTGTCACGAGCGGAGACCTTCATAGGCACTGGGACTTGCTTCATTGGTAGAACTTCCGGAGGTGATGGATGTTCTAGGCGTTCTGGATGGGGATCCCGTCCGGCGTCTCTAGGCGCGCGAGGCCAGGACCGGAAACACAAACAATCCTAAACAGGCCCTCCCACATGGGTGAGAGCTTATGCAGCCCTTCCCTAGAGAGCACCCGCCTCAGGACAAGATCGCCCACCTCGAGCATCCTGGAGCAGACGCTGCGGGAGTGATACCGTCGCAGCGCATGCTGGTACCTTGCCGCTTGGAGCGAGGCTTGGCGGCGACGTTCCTCCCCCAGCACGAGGTCCATCCCCTGCATGGCATCCTGATGTGCCTCGTCAAACGCCAGGACCCGCGCGGAGCGATGCCTGACCTCGTGAGGGAGAACCGCTTTTGCTCCGTAGACGAGGAAGAATGGGGTCTCTCCTGTTGGCTTGGTGGTTGTGGTGCGGATGGACCACAGCACGGACTGGAGCTCGTCGTGCCAGCCCCTACCGCGGGCCTCGAGCTTCTTCTTGAAGGTCCTGGTCTTGAGGCCTCTCAAGACCTCCGCATTGGCGCGCTCGGCTTGGCCATTGCTCCTGGGGTGTGCCACTGAGGCGTAGCAAATCTGCGTTCCAAGGTTAGCACAATATGTCTTGAAGAGATTGCTAGTGAACTGTGAGCCGTTGTCGGTGATGATGCGGTTAGGGACCCCAAATCGGCTCACGAGGCCCTTGATGAACTTGACTGCGGGCCCGGCTGGGATGGTGCGGATGGCTTCCACCTCCGCCCATTTGGTGAACTTGTCGATGACGACGTAGAGGTAGCGGTAGCCCCTGGGCGCTCGAGGAATAGACCTAGGATATCCAGCCCCCAGACCACGAACGGCCAGGAGAGTGGGATAGTCTAGAGGCCTTGAGCTAGCTAGTGGATTTGCTTGGCATGGAACTGGCAGGCCTCGCAGGATCTCACCGGCTCGGTTGTGTCGTTGAGTGTCGTGGGCCAGTAGAACCCGCTTCGGAATGCCTTGCCCACCAGGGTGCGCGACGACGAGTGATGCCCGCAATCTCCGCCATGTATGTCAGATAGCAACTCGCACCCCTGCTTCCTGGAAATGCATCGCAAGGAAACATCATTTGGTTGTTTTCTGTATAGCTCGCCATCCTGGATGTAGTATGCTGTAGCCTGCCAGGCCACGTGCTCCGCGTCCTCCTCCTTCTCCGGTAGTATTCCTTGTCCCAGGTACACTCTGAACTCTTCAGTCCAACACCCCTCATGAGGTTCGAGCGTGAGGAGTAGGCGCGCTCCTGAGGTCGGGCCGCGGGCTGGGGCTCCTGAGGCTGGTGGCGGGGGAAGCTCCTCTCGAGGCGGTGCGGACTACGCAGCCGGAGGGGCCTCAGAAGGCTTGAAGAGATGCTCCTTGAAGACGCCGGGTTCCTGTGGTTGGCACTTGGATGCCCTCTTGGCGATGTCGTTGGCTTCCTAGTTTGTGTCGCGAGGCACATGCTGCAGCTCCAGGCCCAGAAATTTGCTTCTCCATCTTGCGCACCTCCGCGAGGTATGCCTCCATGTGCTAATCCTTCGGCTCATACACTATGTTGGAAAAGTTGACGAGGAGCTGAGAGTCGCCCTTCATGGTGAGGCGTTTCACTCCCAAGGCCGCCGCAGCCTTGAGGCCGGCAATCAACCCCTTGTACTCCACGATGTTGTTGGAGACCTTCTCTCCCCGCCGGAAGCAGAGTTGCACGGCGTAGTAGAGCTTGTCTTGGGTGGGCGAGACGAGCACGGCGCCAGCCCCCACGCCCTGGCATGCAAAGGCGCTGTTGAAGTACATGACCCAGCCGTCTAGTGCTTCGCTTCTTGGTGAGAGAGATCGGTCTTCACTCACTTCGGGTCTTGGGGCGTCGGTCCATTCTGCCATGAAGTCGGCAAGCGCAGCTCCCTTGATGACCCTGGTGGTGCTAAATCCAGCTGCAATGCCTGCAACTCGATGTTCCATTAGGTGACCCTTCCTGCAGCATTGGGGCTCCGGAGTATCGTTTCAAGCGGGTATGTGATAATCCCCAAGTGCAGGGAATCATCGTAGCAATTCCCAATGGTGGAAGTGATAAGTATGGAGTGTCAAACCCACAAGGGGCTAAAGGTAAGATCAATATTCTCTCAAGTCCTATCTGCCACTGATATGACTCTACGTACACTGAACGTTTGCTTCCAACTAGCAAAGAGAAATAAAACTACGTTGTGGGTATGAAGAGGATAACTTTGCATGATATCGGAGAGCTAAAATATTAAAGTAGGTGCTGTTATCATAAAGTTAGAATATATTACTAAATATTATAAATAGCGGGTGTGGAATAATGATGGGTCGGTGTGCGGAGTTGTCTTAGGCAATTGTTAACAAGACCGATAGTCGTCATTGCAATTTCATATGAGGGAGAGGCATAAGCTAATGATGTCTACTACACAACCTTCTTGTAGACGTTGTTGGGCCTCCAAGTGCAGAGGTTTGTAGGACAGTAGCAAATTTCCCTCAAGTGGATGACCTAAGGTTTATCAATTCGTAGGAGGCGTAGGATGAAGATGGTCTCTCTCAAGCAACCCTGCAACCAAATAACAAAGAGTCTCTTGTGTCCCCAACACACCCAATACAATGGTAAATTGTATAGGTGCACTAGTTCGGCGAAGATATGGTGATACAAGTGCAATATGGATAGTAGATAATAGTTTTTGTAATCTGAAAATATAAAAACAGCAAGGTAGCAAGTGATAAAAGTGAGCGCAAACGGTATTGCAATGTGTGGAAATAAGGCCTAGGGTTCATACTTTCACTAGTGTAAGTTCCCTCAACAATACTAACATTATTGGATCATAAAACTATCTCTCAACATGCAACAAAGAGTCACTCCAAAGTCACTAATAGCGGAGAACGAACGAAGAGATTATGGTAGGGTACGAAACCACCTCAAAGTTATTCTTTCCAATCAATCCATTGGGCTATTCCTATAAGTGTCACAACAGCCCTAGAGTTCATACTAGAATAACACCTTAAGACACAAATCAACCAAAACCCTAATGTCACCTAGATACTCCAATGTCACCTCAAGTATCCGTGGGTATGATTATACGATATGTATCACACAATCTCAGATTCATCTATTCAACCAACACAAAGGACCTCAAAGAGTGCCCCAAAGATCTACCGGAGAATCACGACAAAAACGTGTGCCAACCCCTATGCATAGGTTCATGAACCCGCAAGTTGGTCACCTTAACATACATCAAGTGGCACGCGGTATCCCATTGTCACCACAGATATCCACGGCAAGACATACATCAAGTTTTCTCAAATCTTTAAAGACTCAATCCGATAAGATTACTTCAAAGGGGAAACTCGATCCATTACAAGAGAGAAGAGGGGGGAAGAAACACCATAGGATCCAAATATAATAGCAAAGCTCGCGATACATCAAGATCGTATCATCTCAAGAACACGAGAGAGAGAGAGAGAGATCAAACACATAGCTACTGGTACATACCCTTAGCCCCGAGGGAGAACTACTCCCTCCTCGTCATGGGGAGCGCCGGGATGATGAAGATGGCCACCGGTTAGGTTTCCCCCCTCCGGCAGGGTGCCGGAACAGGGTCCCGATTGACTTTTGGTGGCTACGGAGGCTTCTGGCGGCGAAACTCCCGATCTATCGTTTGTTCTGGAAGTTTTAGGTCATGTAGGTATATATGGGTGCAGGAGGTACGTCACGGGAGCCACGAGGGCCCCACGAGGCAGGGGGCGCCCCCCAGGGGGGTGGGCGCGCCCCTACCCTCGTGAGCTCCTCCTTCCTTCCTTGACGTGGGGTCCAAGTCCATCGGGTGGCTTTCGTTCAAAAAATAACTTCTCTAATTGATTTTGTTCCGTTTTGACTCCGTCTGATATTCCTTTTCTTCAAAACACTGAAATAGGCATAAAACAGCAAATCTGGGCTGGGCCTCCGGTTAATAGGTTAGTCCCGAAAGTAATATAAAAGTGGATAATAAAGCCCAATAATGCCCAAAACAGTAGATAATATAGCATGGAGCAATCAAAAATTATAGATACGTTGGAGACGTATCAAGCATCCCCAAGCTTAATTCCTGCTCGTCCTCGAGTAGGTAAATGATAAAAAGATAATTTTTGATGTGGAATGCTAGTTGGCATAATTTCAATGTAATTCGTCTTACTTGTGATATGAATATTCAGATCCATAAGATTCAAGACAAAAATTCATATTGACATAGAAATAATAATACTTCAAGCATACTAACTAAGCAATCATGTCTTCTCAAAATAACATGGCTAAAGAAAGTTGTCCCTACAAAATCATATAGTCTGGCTATGCTCCATCTTCACCACACAAAATATTTAAATCATGCACAACCCCGATGACAAGCCAAGCAATTGTTTCATACTTTTGATGTTCTCAAAAATTTTCGATCTTCACGCAATACATGAGTGTGAGCCATGGACATAGCACTATAGGTGGAATAGAGTGGTGGTTGTGGAGAAGACAAAAAGGGAGAAGATAGTCTCACATCAACTAGGCGTATCAATGGGCTATGGATATGCCCACCAATAGATATCAATGTGAGTGAGTAGGGATTGCCATGCAACGGATGCACTAGAGCTATAAATGTATGAAAGCTCAAAAAGAAACTAAGTGGGTGTGCATCCAACTTGCTTGCTCATGAAGACCTAGGGCATTTTGAGGAAGCCCGTCATTGGAATATACAAGCCAAGTTCTATAATGAAATATTCCCACTAGTATATGAAAGTGACAACATAGGAGACTCTCTATCATGAAGATCATGGTGCTACTTCGAAGCACACGTGTGGTAAAAGGATAGTAGCATTGCCCCTTCTCTCTTTTTCTCTCATTTTTTTATTTTTTATTTTTTTATTTGGGCCTTCCTCCCTTTTTATGGCCTCTTTTCTCCTTTTTTTATTTGGGCTTCTTTGGCCTCTTTTATTTATTTATTTATTTATTTATTTATTTTCGTCCGGAGTCTCATCCCGACTTGTGGGGGAATCATAGTCTCCATCATCCTTTCCTCACTGGGACAATGCTCTAATGAATGATGATCATCACACTTCTATTTATTTACAACTCAATGATACAACTCGATACTAGAACAAAGTGTGACTCTATATGGATGCCTCTGGCGGTGTGCCGGGATATGCAATGAATCAAGAGTGACATGTATGAAAGAATTATGAACGGTGGCTTTGCCATGAATACTATGTCAACTACATGATCATGATAGCAATATGACAATGATGAATGTGTCATGATAAACTGGATGGTGGAAAGTTGCATGGCAATATATCTCGGAATGGCTATGGAAATGCCATAATAGGTAGGTATGGTGCCTGTTTTGAGGAAGGTATATGGTGGGTGTTTGGTACCGGCGAAAGTTGCGCGATACTAGAGAGGCTAGCAATGGTGGAAGGGTGAGAGTGCGTATAATCCATGGACTCAACATTAGTCATAAAGAACTCACATACTTATTGCAAAAATCTATTAGTTATCGAAACAAAGTACTACGCGCATGCTCCTAGGGGGATAGATTGGTAGGAAAAGACCATCGCTCGTCCCCGACCGCCACTCATAAGGAGGACAATCAAAAAATAAATCATGCTCCGACTTCGTCACATAACGGTTCACCATACGTGCATGCTACGGGAATCACAAACTTCAACACAAGTATTTCTCAAATTCACAAATACTCAACTAGCATGACTCTAATATCACCATCTCCATATCTCAAAACAATTATCAAGTATCAAACTTCTCATAGTATTCAACACACTCATAAGAGAATTTTATTATTCTTGAATACCTAGCATATTAGGATTTTAAGCAAATTACCATGCTATTTAAGACTCTCAAAATAATCTAAATGAAGCATGAGAGTTCATCTATTTCTTTAAAATAAAACTACCACCATGCTCTAAAAGATATAAGTGAAGCACTAGAGCAAATGACAAACTACTCCGAAAGATATAAGTGAAGATCAATGAGTAGTCGAATAATTATGCAACTATGTGAAGACTCTCTAACATTTAATAATTTCAGATCTTGGTATTTTATTCAAACAGCAAGCAAAGCAAAATAAAATGACATCTAAGAATACCAAACATCATGTGAAGAAGCAAAAACTTAGGATCAACCGATACTAACCGATAATTGTTGAAGAAGAAAGGTGGGATGCCAACAGGGGCATCCCCAAGCTTAGATGCTTGAGAGTTCTTGAAATATTATCTTGGGATGCCTTGGGCATCCCCAAGCTTGAGCTTTTGTGTCTCCTTAATTCCTCTCATATCACGGTCTCCCTAAATCTCAAAAGCTTCATCCACACAAAACTCAACAAGGACTCGTGAGATAAGTTAGTATAAACCATTGCAAAAACCTTATCATACTCTACTGTAGTAAATCACTAAAATTAGTATTCAACATTGCATACTAAATTCCTCTGCATATTTAATAGTTCTATCCTCAAATAGAATCATTAAAGAAGCAAACATATGCAAACAATGCAAACATAACAGCAATCTGCCTAAACAGGATAGTCTGCAAAGAATGCTGAAACATCCATACTTCCCTAGCTCCAAAAATTATGAAATAAAATTCCCACTGTAGTAAATTTATCAGATCTCAATATGCAAAAGGTTTCAACATTTTATCACATTCTGACTTTTCTAGGGAATTATTGCAACAGCGGTAAACTTTCTGTTTTCAAACAGCAACATGTGGACTTCTAGAATAGGCATAGTAAAGACTATCAATGCCACTTTTATTGAAATAAAGGATGCAAAACATTGTTCTAAATAACAGCAAGCAAATATTAACAAAATAAATTAACGCTCCAAGCAAACCACATATCATGTGGTGAATAAAAATATAGCTCCAAGTAAAGTTACCGATGAACGAAGACGAAAGAGGGGATGCCTTCCGGGGCATCCCCAAGCTTAGGCTCTTGGTTGTCCTTGAATATTACCTTGGGGTGCCTTGGGCATCCCCAAGCTTAGGCTCTTGCCACTCCTCATTCCATAGTCCATCGAATCCTTACCCAAAACTTGAAAACTTCACAACACAAAACTTAACAGAAAACTCGTAAGCTCCGTTAGTATAAGAAAATAAATCACCACTTCAAGGTACTGTAATGAACTAATTATTTATTTATATTGGTTTTAAACCTACTGTATTCCAACTTCTCTATGGTTTATAAACTATTTTACTAGTCATAGATTCATCAAAATAAGTAAACAACACATGAAAAACAGAATCTGTCAAGAACAGAACAGTCTGTAGTAATCTGGATCAAACTTATACTTCTGTAACTCATAAAATTCTCAAATAAATTTCTGGACCTGAGTAAATTATATATTAATCATATGCAAAAGGAATTAACTAAATAGCACTCTCCAATAAGAAATGGCTGCAATTCTCGTGAGCGCTCAAGTTTCTGTTTTTTACAGCATGATCAACAAGACTTTTCCCAAGTCTTCCCAACGGTTCTACTTGGCACAAACACTAATTTAAAACATAAAACTACATATAAACAGAGGCTAGATGAATTATTTATTACTAAACAGTAGCAAAAAGTAAGGAACAAAAATAAAGTTGGGTTGCCTCCCAACAAGCGCTAGCGTTTAACGCCCCTAGCTAGGCATGATGATTTCAATGATGCTCGCATAAAAGATAAGAATTGAAACATAAAGAGAGCATCATGAAGAATATGACTAGCACATTTAAGTCTAACACACTTCCTATTCATAGGGATTTTGTGAGAAAACAACTTATGGGAACAAGAATCAACTTGCATAGGAAGGTAAAACAAGCATAACTTCAAAATTTTAAGCACATAGAGAGGAAACTTGATATTATTGCAATTCCTACAAGCATATGTTCCTCCCTCATAATAATTTTCAGTAGCATCATGAATGAATTCAACAATATAACCAGCACCTAAAGCATTCTTTTCATGATCTAGAAGCATAGAAAATTTACTACTCTCCACACAAGCAAAATTCTTCTCATGAATAATAGTGGGAGCAAACTCAACAAAATAACTATCATGTGATTGAAAATTAAGATCAAGATGACAAGTTTCATGGTTATCATTATTCTTTAAAGCATACGTGTCATCACAATAATCATCATAGATAGGAGGCATGCTTTCATCATAATAAATTTGCTCATCAAAACTTGGGGGGCAAAAAATATCATCTTCATCCAACATAGCTTCCCCAAGCTTGTGGCTTTGCATATCATTAGCATCATGGGTATTCAAGGAATTAATACTAACAACATTGCAATCATGCTCATCATTCAAATACTTAGTGCCAAACATTTTATAGATTTCTTCTTCTAGCACTTGAGCACAATTATCCTTTCCATCATACTCATGAAAGATATTAAAAAGGTGAAGCGTATGAGACAAACTCAATTCCATTTTTTATAGTTTTCTTTTATAAACTAAACTAGTGATAAAACAAGAAACTAAAAGACTCGATCGCAAGATCTAAAGATATACCTTCAAGAACTCACCTCCCCGGCAATGGCGCCAGAAAAGAGCTTGATGTCTACTACACAACCTTCTTCTTGTAGACGTTGTTGGGCCTCCAAGTGCAGAGGTTTGTAGGACAGTAGCAAATTTCCCTCAAGTGGATGACCTAAGGTTTATCAATCCGTAGGAGGCATAGGATGAAGATGGTCTCTCTCAAGCAACCCTGCAACCAAATAACAAAGAGTCTCTTGTGTCCCCAACACACCCAATACAATGGTAAATTGTATAGGTGCACTAGTTCGGCGAAGAGATGGTGATACAAGTGCAATATGGATAGTAGATAATAGTTTTTGTAATCTGAAAATATAAAAACAGCAAGGTAGCAAGTGATAAAAGTGAGCGTAAACGGTATTGCAATGTGTGGAAATAAGGCCTAGGGTTCATACTTTCACTAGTGTAAGTTCCCTCAACAATACTAACATAATTGGATCATAAAACTATCCCTCAACATGCAACAAAGAGTCACTCCAAAGTCACTAATAGCGGAGAACGAACGAAGAGATTATGGTAGGGTACGAAACCACATCAAAGTTATTCTTTCCAATCAATCCGTTGGGCTATTCCTATAAGTGTCACAAACAGACCTAGAGTTCGTACTAGAATAACACCTTAAGACACAAATCAACCAAAACCCTAATGTCAGCTAGATACTCCAATGTCACCTCAAGTATCCATGGGTATGATTATACGATATGGATCACACAATCTCAGATTCATCTATTCAACCAACACAAAGGACCTCAAAGAGTGCCCCAAAGATCTACCGGAGAATCACGACGAAAACGTGTGCCAACCCCTATGCATAGGTTCATGAACCCGCAAGTTGGTCACCTTAACATACATCAAGTGGCACGCGTGTCGGTGTACTAGAGTAGGGGTACCCTAGTACCCCGAACTCGTGCACGGGCAGTCACAGCATCCCCGCGGCAAGGCTTGCCGGGTGACCGCCAAGACCCTCCGCGGCTACTTTGAAGCCCATTCAAGAACAAAGTACCCAAGACAAGACCCCGGCGAGAGGAGCTTGCCGGGAAAGCTATCAAAAGCATCTCCAGGCCCCGGCAAGGGGAGCTTGCCGGGAAGGAAACGGGACCCCGGCAAGAGGAGCTTGCCGGGAAGGCCAACCCAGGCATACCAAGAAAACCTGCCGCGGCGCGCCACACGTCCCGGCAAGACCCGGTGAGCGACAAGCTCCCGGACGCGACAAGACGACGACCGCGGCAAGGAGTTTGCCGCGGGAACCGCCTCTCCGAGCCCGCGCTCCAGCACAACCACCACGTGTCGCTCTGGGGGCCTCTCCCAAGCACACGTGGCGGGAGGTCGCGCAGCTGGGGGTGCGAGGTGGCGAGCAGGCGCTGACGAGATAACCATCGTGGCGAACGGTGGTGTCCCTAGCGGTCCCTCTCGGTACTGTTTAGGCGACACAGACGGGCATTTAATGCCCTTGTCCCCTGCCGTCAGGGTTAGGTATGATAGCACTGTAGCAGGTAGCTGTGCCTGCTACAGCACCTAGCTGTGCCTATCCACGGCTCCCTTTCCATTTTTGCCCTTGGCCCCCGTTGCTCTATGTCGGTAACCCCTTGAGTATAAAAGGAGGCCCGTGTGCAATGTAGAGGGGGGTCGGCCATTCTGAGAGCCTTCGGGGGTCGGCCATTCTGAGAGCCTTCGGGGGTCGGCCATTCTGAGAGCCTTCGGGGTTAGCCACTTCGAACACTCACACTCGGTCTTGCTAGCTGCTGGAGTATACTGTAGCACTCCGCGCTCCCGAGCTAGAAATCAATACAACACCACAAAGCAGGAGTAGGGTTTTACGCATTCGTGCGGCCCGAACCTGGGTAAATTGCCCGCGTGCCTCGCCTCGACCTGTTCTCCGCTCGCGTGCTTCGCCTCGATCCGCTCTTTGCGCGACCTCCGCCCCCGCCGAACCAAAAAGGGACCCGGTCCGCCGGTCCCATAGGTGTCCGTGGATCAGCGACCCCGGCATCTCTGGCGCGCCAGGTAGGGGGCGTCGAAGTTGTGCGAACCAGATCCGGTGTCCTCGCGGGCTAGATCTTCATCGTCCTCAGATTCGTCAACATGCCACCGAAGAAGAAAGTTTCGAAGGCAGCTGCTCCGTCCGTGACGACGGCCAAAGATAAGTTGCCAAAGTTTGAGCAGTCGAATCTTTTAAATTCTATGTTACCTCCCTTGAACGACCACTCTTTGTATGGGAAACCTAAACGCGGAGGAACCAACTCGTAGCTAGCTGCGCCCTTGCGTTGTTTCGAGCTTGCTCAACAACATTAAGTGAGTTGCGGCCAGTTGCTTAACTAGCCGCGCCCTTGCATTGTTTCGAGCCTGCTCAACAACGTAAGTGAGCTACGACTAGTTGCTTAACTAGCCGCGCCCTTACTTTGCTTCGAGTCCGCTCAGCAACTTAAGTGAGGCGCAGCTGGCTGCGGCAAGGTTTCTTGCCGGTAGCGGCACCGCCGGCGGGCTGCTGACGTTCCACACTCAGCGCCCGCGGCTCAGGTGCCCGCACCGGCGAGTTCCCTAAAAGCGTAGGGCAAAAACATACAAAGGGACGAATCAAGTAAAGGGAGTAACGTTGCAATTGTTGCCAAGCTACATTACAAAGATAGCTTGTCGCGGCTCTAACAGATTGTCCCCATGACATGATGGGCAGCGACAAGCTTTGCTCTGGCAAGCTTGCCAGGAGAACGTCACGCTCCGGCAGACCCGCAGGTTCTTGCCGTAGAAGCGGACGTTCTCACAGCCGCAGAATTGCCTTTAGTCCTTGTTGTCGAGCCACGAGCTCCAGCATGGGCGCAGCAGATTGTCCGCCTCCTTCAGACAGGAGAACTTCCCGAAGAGCAAGAAGAAGCGGAAAGAGTAGCCCGGCAGTCAAGTATGTACTAGTTTGTCGACAAGACACTGTACAGAAGAAGACTCAACGGTGTGAAATTGAAGCGTATTCACCGGGAAGGCGGACAAAGGCTGTTGGCAGAAATGCGTGGCAATCGAATAAACATCTACTCCCCGGTAAGCAATGACGAGCCATAAGGCTCCATATCTGTATTTTCCCTTCTTTCTTTTTCACAAGGAAAGGAAGGCTCCTTCGCGCACAAGTTTGCCGGGGGGGAAAGGAGAAGATGATGGTATGGACCAGGCGTCGTTCAAAAAGTTTCGCCTTGCCGGGAAGCAGACAACAGAAAAGATAAGTTGCCAAAGTTTGAGCAATCAAATTTTTTTTAAATTTTTGAGTTATCTCCCCTAAACGGCCGCACCTTGTATGGAAAACCTGTGCGCGGAGGAGCCAACTCGCAGCCAGCTGCGCCCTTGCGTTGTTTCGAGCTCGCTCAACAACATTAAGTGAGCTGCGGCTAGTTGCTTAACTAGCCGCGCCCTTGCATTGTTTCGAGCCTGCTCAACAACGTAAGTGAGCTGCGACTAGTTGCTTAACTAGCCGCGCCCTTACTTTGCTTCGAGCCCCGCTCAGCAATTTAAGTTAGCTGCAGCTAGCGGCGACAAGGTTTCTTGCCGGTAGCGGCACCGCCAGCAGGCTGCTGATGTCCCGCACTCAGCGCCCGCGGCTCAGGTGCCTGCACCGGCAAGTTCCCTAAAAGCGTAGGGTAAAAGCATACAAGGCAAGGGATCGAGTAAAGGGGAATAACCTAGCAAGCACTACCCATAAGAAAGTTATATTACAAAATGGCTTGTCGCAGCTCTAATAAATGTTTTCTATGACATAGCTAGCAGCGACAAGGAAAGAAGGAAGCAGGCAGCCTAATCAACGCGGTCGCCCTCAACCCTCTTGATCCTGCCCACCTTGTCCACAATGGGTGCGACAAGGGCCTTGAGCTCCTCCTGATCGATATCAGGCGGCAAGGGTCTGAGGACGTTGTGGAGGCGGAGGCCTGGATTGCGGAAGGCCACCTTCATCAACACCTTTTGAAGGGCTCCCGCACAGATCTCGCGCGACTCGTCGGCCAGCTGCTTCGGGATCGCCGTCGCCACGCCCTGGAAGAACAGAGTGAGCTTGGCGCTAGGTTGGAGGTTCTCGTCGGAGGAATACCCGAAGTCCTCCACCCCCAGCTGCGCCAGCTCCTTATCGATGTCCCCGGCGGCGTTCGCAAGGCTCTCTGTCCAGTGCTCCACCGTATCCCTAAAAGCATTTTGGGTGGTGGAAGCACTCTCCAGCAACGCCTTGTCGGCTTCGATCTCCTTCTTCAGGGCCGCCTCCTGCTCCTTGGCGCCGTCCAACGCCTTGGTCAAAGCGGCCAGCTTCAACTCAAGAGCGGCGTTGGAGTCCTTGGCGGCGCTGAGCTCTTCGCCATAGGCTTTGCGGTCAGCCTCCAGCTGCGCCACCTTCATTTCCAGCACCTTTTCGGCGGCCTCAGCGGCAGCGGCAGCGGCCTCCGCTTGCTTGAGGGCTCCGCCAAGCTTCTCCTCGCGCGCGGCAAGCTCCTCCTCGTGAGCGTCGAGGTTAACCTTCCGCTGCGCCTGCTCGCCCTCTTCCGCGGCTAGCTTCACGGCGGCCACTCGCTGCAGCTCTTCGGCCTCGTCCTTCTCGAGGAGAAAAGCCTTCTTCGCTTCAGCGAGCTGCTCCCGCTCCTCCGCCAGGGATCGGAGGGCTTCCCGGTGGAAACCCCCGAGCTCATCTGCGCGCTTCTCAATGTCTGCTCCCACCCTCGCGACAAGCGCCTCGCGGGACTCCAGCTTGGCTTGTCGCGCGCGGTAGAGCGACATCAACCTACGCAGCAGCCGCTCCTCTTCGGGCTCGCTGCTGCTACTGCTTGGCGCGTCGACTAGCTTCATCCCCACGGAGGCGAGCACCTCACCGTCGAAGATCTCCCCTTCGACCGGCGCTCTGGAGCTTGACGCCCAGGGGAGGTTGATGAAGACGCCTTCGCCGGCCTTCAAATAAACGCCCGGCTGGGGCTCCTCGATGCTTGGCGCTGCGGCCTCGGCAGGCGGGTCGGCGGTCGGTGTAGCGCCTGGCGCTCCTGTGCCCTCTGGGCCGTCAGTACGATCGCCAGATCCCTCGCCAGTCGCCGCGGTGCCGGCCTCGGCGGCCTCGGCGCCATCGGGATTACCCGCGTCGGCGGCGTCGCCAGCACCGGCAGCTTCGTCGATGGCGACCTCTGCTTCCATCCGCTCCACAGCGGATGGATCTGACGGCCAGCGAAGGGGAGAAAAGTCAAACAGAATCCAGCAAAGGTCAAGAAAAGAAGAATCCGAGGAAAGTCTCAAAGCAAGGGGAGTACCTGCACCAGGCTCTGCGGTCGTGGTCTCCGTCGTCGGGGGGCCGCTTGCGCTGCCCCCCGCCGGAGAACCCTCCCTTGCCGGAGACTTCTCCCTCACCGGGGAGCCTCCCCTTGCCGGAGAATTCTCCCTTGACGGGGGATTCTCCCTTGGCTCCTAGTGGGGCTGCTCGGCTCCTACACAAGTCAACAAGCAGATATCAGCAAAGACGAGTACCCAAGTGCGCCTCGCAGCAGAAAGTAAATCACACACTTACGCTGGGGGCTGCCATGGAGGAAAGTCGCCAACTCCGGCAAGGTTATCTCGGGCGCGCCACCTGTTGTCGCAGGGGGCTCATCCTCGATGGTGATCGCCGGGGCCCTAGCTCTCTTTGCCGCTCTCTGGGCCAGAGTCCTAAAGAGGAACAGATTCAGGGAAAGGCAAGTGAGAAACAAGACCAACAGCAAGGGTTGAAGAAATGCAAGTACAACAAGAGAAGCTCACTCTCCCTCTTCTTCCTCGTCGGAGCTTAATGCGGAGAAGTCGAAGCCCGGCCCGCGCCCGGCGCGAGGAGGCGGAGGAGAAGCTTCCCTTGGCCGCTTGGCGGGGGCAGTGGCGGACGACCCTGCCTCGGCCGTTGGCACGGCGCGAGAAGCGGCAGGGACCGAAGCGGTGGCCCGGCTGGACCCCGCTCCAGTTGCCATCGTAGCGTGAGGCGCTCCCGTGGCAACGGTGTTTGCCGTGGTCAAGCGCGTCACACGGCGTGGCGACTGTTGGCCCGCTTGCCGCTCCGCCATATCACCAACCTTGCGGAGGCGCCTCCTTGGTGGGGATGGAGGCCCTGCTACTGGTGGGTTGTCCGGAGACAAGGAGGAAGAGGAGTCGATTTGCCACGAGCTGCCCGTATCTTTGGTAGGCTCGCTCGGCTCGGCGTCTTGCCCGGCAAGCCCCTTCTTGCCGGTAGGCCCCCCTTGCTCGCCACAGCTCGCCACTTCTGCCGCATCTGCTTCCGCGGCGGTGAACCCAAACTCGCCCGTGGCTGCGGCTGCCGCCGCCTCCTCCAGCCTGGTGGCGATACGCGCCATCTCCGCGTCAGTGGTGTCGCGGGTGAGGCCGTCCTTCTCGTCGGGGCGGACTGCCACCTCCACCAAGTCGTCGAAGAACTGCTGCACGACCTCGTTGGCAGGCTCCCGCCAAGTTGGCATAATCCCGTGCGAGTCGCACTCCGGCATCATTGCACGGATGCGATCGAGCGCGGAATTATTGCACAAAGGCACGACGCCCCCGGCAACCTGAACACCTCAGGATGCTGGGGGTCATATTTGAACAGCTCCTGCAGCATCGCGTGGAGCTCCAGAAACTGTGAAGTTGTAGTTGAGGCCCGGCCGCAGCCTCATAATGTCTGCCGCGTTCTTGAACTCCCAAGTAGGCCTCCCCCGTTCCTGCAGGGGGGCGATGCGGCGGCGAAGGAAGTCCGCGCCAACAGCGCCAACAGTAAGTCCGGCAAGCCTGAGGCGCAGAACCCTAGTGACGGCGATTCTCAGTCTGTCGTCCTCCGGGGCCAGGTCGTTCCAATCGCTGCCGCGTGCTACTGGGGTTTGGCGCCGGATGGTGAATGACTGCGGATCCTCTTAGACAATCCAACACCAATCCGCCCTCCACTCCTCCCACTTGCCGCCGAGCTCTCCCTCCAGATACGTCTCCTTCTTGCCGGCCCTTGAGACCCAGGCAATTCCGCCGGATAGAGGCTCTCCTCTCTCTACCCGGGGGATTAAAAAGTGGCGGAAGAGGGCTACGTTGGGAAGGACTCCGACAAAGTTTTCGCAGAGATGCGCAAAAACTGCCATCGTCAGAACGGTGTTGGGGGTGAAGTCGAGGAGGTGGAATCCATAGGTGTTCATGATGTCGCAGAAAAAATCAGAGAAAGGCGGGCAGAGCCCGCAATAGAAAAACAATGCGAAGAAGGGGTACCTGTTCGGAGCCCTCTCCCGAGCGGCGGCGGGGAGAACCCTTGTGCGCGGATGCGCGCGCGTCTCCGCCGACCAGAACAGAGAGTAGTCCTCCCTCAGCTCCTTCGCGCCGAGCCTGGGGGGGGAAAACAGATCGCACCTTCCGCAGCGCCGTGAGCCGCTGCGCCTCGGTCGTCTTCACGGTCTTCCCTTTGTCGGCTTTTGGAGCCATGACGGGAGTAGTGGAGGAGGTCGACGGTGTTGGTGGTGCTAATGGCGATGGGGGGCGGAGCGCTGCTCTCTCTCTCTCTCTCAGCTTTGGGAGGCGAGGGAGCGGCGGAGATTTCTGAGATTGGGAACGGTAACGGGCGAATGGGCCAACTGCCCCTGTTTCCCCTGCTTTTAAAGGGGGGGAGGGGGGCGGACGTTCCACATTTCGAGAAAAGGAACCCCCATGACCTCTCCCACGACGCTGCATTCTATTCGTGCCGTTTGGGGGGAGGGGTGGTGGATACAGAGAAAGATTCGGCGTAACCTAGGCCGCGCGCGCCCGTGCACTGTTTTGGGCCTGGCCCAACAGCGCTCGGCACCGTGTCTAGCCCAGGCCCGGGGGCTCCTGTCGGTGTACTAGAGTAGGGGTACCCTAGTACCCCGAACTCGTGCACGGGCAGTCACAGCATCCCCGCGGCAAGGCTTGCCGGGTGACCGCCAAGACCCTCCGCGGCTACTTTGAAGACCATTCAAGAACAAAGTACCCAAGACAAGACCCCGGCGAGAGGAGCTTGCCGGGAAAGCTATCAAAAGCATCTCCAGGCCCCGGCAAGGGGAGCTTGCCGGGAAGGAAACGGGACCCCGGCAAGAGGAGCTTGCCGGGAAGGCCAACCCAGGCATACCAAGAAAACCTGCCGCGGCGCGCCACGCGTCCCGGCAAGACCCGGTGAGCGACAAGCTCCCGGACGCGACAAGACGACGACCGCGGCGAGGAGTTTGCCGCGGGAACCGCCTCTCCGAGCCCGCGCTCCAACACAACCACCACGTGTCGCTCTGGGGGCCTCTCCCAAGCACACGTGGCGGGAGGTCGCGCAGCTGGGGGTGCGAGGTGGCGAGCAGGCGCTAACGAGATAACCATCGTGGCGAACGGTGGTGTCCCTAGCGGTCCCTCTCGGTACTGTTTATGCGACACAGACGGGCATTTAATGCCCTTGTCCCCTGCCGTCAGGGTTAGGTATGATAGCACTGTAGCAGGTAGCTGTGCCTGCTACAGCACCTAGCTGTGCCTATCCACGGCTCCCTTTCCATTTTTTCCCTTGGCCCCCGTTGCTCTATGTCGGTAACCCCTTGAGTATAAAAGGAGGCCCATCTGCAACGTAGAGGGGGGTCGGCCATTCTGAGAGCCTTCGGGGGTCGGCCATTCTGAGAGCCTTCGGGGGTCGGCCATTCTGAGAGCCTTTGGGGGTCGGCCATTCTGAGAGCCTTCGGGGTTAGCCACTTCGAACACTCACGCTCGGTCTTGCTAGCTGCTGGAGTATATTGTAGCACTCGGTGCTCCCGAGCTAGAAATCAATACAACACCACAAAGCAGGAGTAGGGTTTTACGCATCCGTGCGGCCCGAACCTGGGTAAATCACCCGCGTGCCTCGCCTCGATCTGTTCTCCGCTCGCGTGCTTCGCCTCGATCTGCTCTTTGCGCGACCTCCGCCCCCGCCAAACCAAAAAGGGACCCGGTCCGCCGGTCCCATAGGTGTCCGTGGATCAGCGACCCTAGCAACGCGGTATCCTATTGTCACCACAGATATCCACGGCAATACATACATCAAGTGTTCTCAAATATTAAAAGACTCAATCCGATAAGATTACTTCAAAGGGGAAACTCGATCCATTACAAGAGAGAAGAGGGGGGAAGAAACATCATAGGATCCAAATATAATAGCAAAGCTTGCGATACATCAAGATCGTATCATCTCAAGAACACGGGAGAGAGAGAGATCAAACACATAGCTACTGGTACATACCCTCAGCCCCGAGGGAGAACTACTCCCTCCTCGTCATGGGGAGCGACGGGATGATGAAGATGGCCACCGGTGAGGTTTCCCCCCTCCGGCAGGGTGCCGGAACAGGGTCCCGATTGACTTTTGGTGGCTACGGAGGCTTCTGGCAGCGGAAATCCCGATCTATCGTCTGTTCTAGAAGTTTTAGGTCATGTAGGTACATATGGGTGCAGAAGGTACGTCAGGGGAGCCACGAGGGCCCCACGAGGCAGGGGGCGCACCCCAGGGGGGTGGGCGCACCCCCTACCCTCGTGAGCTCCTCCTTCCTTCCTTGACGTGGGGTCCAAGTCCATCGGGTGGCTTTCGTTCGAAAAATAACTTCTCTAATTGATTTCGTTCCGTTTTGACTCCGTTTGATATTCCTTTTCTTCAAAACACTGAAATAGGCATAAAACAACAAATTTGGGCTGGGCCTCCGGTTAATAGGTTAGTCCCGAAAGTAATATAAAAGTGGATAATAAAGCCCAATAATGCCCAAAACAGTAGATAATATAGCATGGAGCAATCAAAAATTATAGATACGTTGGAGACGTATCAGCTAACATACTTTCTCTTCTTGGATCATATGCACTTATGATTGGAACTCTTAGCAAGCATCCGCAACTACTAAAGATCATTAAGGTAAAACCCAACCATAGTATTAAAGCATCAAGTCCCCTTTATCCCATACGCAACAATCCCCTTACTCGGGTTTATGCTTCTGTCACTCAAACAACCCACTATAAGCGAATCATGAACGTATTGCAACACCCTATAGCGGGAACCCCTCATGCTTGCGCGACACGGAGGACACAATAGGACAGCACCAAATTAAAACATACAACTCGTACCAATCTAGATCATTAATCAACCCAAAGACAAAGGATATCTACTCAAAACATCATAGGATGGCAACACATCATTGGATCATAATATGTGGCATAAAGCACCATGTTCAAGTAGGGATTACAGCGGGGTGTGGGAGAGTGGACTGCGTAAAAGAGATGAGGATGGTGATGATGATGGTGATGATGATGGTGATGTTGATGAAGACGATCACCGCGGCGATGATTCCCCTCCTAATGGCACTCCGGCACCACCGAGAGAGAGGAGGAGAGGTTCTCCCCCTTGTGCTTCCTCCTCCATGACCTCCCCCCTGGATGGGGAGAGGTTCTCCCTCTGGTCCATGGCCTTCAGGACGATAATGGCCCCTCCAGGATCCTCCTCCATGGCCTCCGGTGATGATGGCCCCTTTCGGCAGGGTGCCAGAGAGGGCCTAGATTGATTTCTCGTGGCTACAGAGGCTTGCGGCGGCGGAAATTCTGATCTAGGTTAATTTTCCAAGGTTTGTTTATTTATAGGAGAAGTTGGCGTTGATTTCACGTCAGGGGGGCCCTCGGGGAGTCCACGAGGCAGGGGGTGCGCCCCAGGGGGGTGGGCACGCCCCCCACCCTCGTGGGGCCCCGTGACTCCCCTCCGGTAGATTTTTGTTCCAGTATTTTTCATATTTTCCAGAAAAAAATCACCGTTGATTTTCATCGAATTCTGAGAACTTTTATTTCTGCACAAAAACAACACCACGGTAGCTCTGCTGAAAACAGTGTTAGTCCGGGTAAGTTCTAATCAAATCATACCAAAATCATATAAAAATATTGTAAACATGGCATGAATACTTCATAAATTATAGATACGTTGGAGACGTATCTGTACGCCGAGACGATCTTGATGGGATGTCCTTGAAAGTAGTGACGGAGTTTGCGCGAGGCCACAAGGAGCACGAGTAGAAGCTTCTGCGGCATGGGATAGCACGCCCTTGCGTCTCGTAACACCGTGCTGACGAAGTACACTGGGTGCTCGACGAGGGTAGGAGCTTCGATGGGGTCCAAGGCCTCCGGAGGCCTGGTGACCTCGGGAGCCTGGCTGCCCATTGTGGCCACCGCGGTCTTGTGGGTGCCTTATTGTGGAGCCTAGTCGTCTGCCGTCGTTGTGGCTTCAGGTGCACCATCGTCGTGTCGCACCTTCCCATCTGAAGTTGAGGCGTTGTGCGACTGGCTCTTTGCCTGAAGTTCTTCGCAGACGGCCACTAGCACAGCGCTGGTAGAATGAGGCGTGGGGGCTAGGTAGAGCACCAGGGGCTCGAGGGGACGAGGTGCTACCATTACTGGTGGGATGGTCAGGTACCTCTTGAGGTCTTGAAATTCTAGGTCGGCCTTCGGGGTCCACTCGAACAGGCCTTTCTTCTTCATCATCTTGAAGAAGGGCAGGGCGCTCTCCCCTAGCTTGGAGATAAAGCACCCTAGCGAGGTCACACAACCCGCGAGATTTTGCATTTCTTTGAGGGTCTGAGGCGGGCTCATATCTTCTATTGCCTTGACCTTCTTCGGATTCTCCTCGATCCCCCTGTGCGACAAGAGGAAACCCAACAGCTTGTCGGATGGGACGCCGAACACGCACTTCTCTGAATTGAGCAGCAGGTCCACTTGGCACAGGCTGGTGAACGTCTCCTCCAGGTCATAAATGAGAGTCTTGGCCTCCCGAGACTTCACCACAATGTCGTCGACGTAGGCCTCCGTGTTCCTCCCGACCTACTGGCCCAGGGCGATGTGCATCAGTCGCTGGAAGGTTGCCCCAGCATTGCGCAGCCCGAACGGCATGCAGGTGTAGCAGTACACACCGCACGGGGTCAAGAAGACCGTCTTCTCTATGTCTTCCACTGCCATCTTGATTTGGTGGTAACCCAAGAAAGCATCCAGGAAACATAACAGGCGCATTCGGCAGTGGAGTCGACGATCTGATCAATTCGCGGAAGCGGATAGGCCTTGTTGAGGTTGGTGAAGTCGACACACATGCGCTCCTTCCCGCCCTTCTTGGGCACGATAACGGGGTTCGCCAACCATTCCGGGTACCGTACCTCACGGATGACACCCACTGCCTGTAGCTTTCAAGTTTCCTGGACGATGAAGGACTGCTTCTCCGTGGATTGCCGCCACGCCCTCTGCTTCATTGGGCGCACGTTGGGGCGACTCGAGGGCAGCGCCTGCGAGCCTCCTAGGAGGGCCGCGACAGCGGGGGGCACCGGCGCCGCGAAGCGGACGATGAAGAGGTAGCGCAACTCCTCCCAGGAGGCCACAGAGGACTCCGACAGGGTAAGCAGCTAGGCGTGCGGCACGCCAGTGAGGGCCATGGGGAACCAGTTGGCCATGACCTTGTCGTCGCCTCCAGCTTCCAGAATAGCCTCCTCGTATGCCGACAGGAAGGCCGTCGGGTTCGCTGCGCCGTCGTAGCGAGGCGGCATCTCTGGCTTGAACTTGTGCGGCCACCACACTTGCTGCAAGGCGGGGGTGAAGGCCCGGAGACCCCCGGTGCCTCCACACGTGCCCGTCGACCCAATCGGAGTGGTAGCACCTGCCATGGGGGCCGGTCTGAGAAATGAAGCAAGTAGAGGGGCGATGTTTCGGCGAACCCCCTACATGGCGCGCCAAATGTCAGATTCTGAGTTCCGGCAAACCCTTGAGGTTCGAACAATGGGGTGCGCATGAAGATCTCTCTCCCTAGCTTGCTCGCACAATGATCCCTAGTCCTAGCTCGACGAACCCAAAGAACAAGAGACACGGGGGTTTATAGTGGTTCGGACCACCGTTGTGGTGTAATACCCTACTCCAGTGTGGTGTGGTGGATTTCCTTGTAGGCCGAGGATGAACACTACAAGGTAAGAACAGCCTCCTGAGGAGAAGTGTTCTTGAGCTCGATGAGATAGTGTGTACAAGGGAGATCCGAATGATTCGTCCCCTTCCTATGGTGGTGGTTAGTCCTATTTATAGAGGCATCGGTCCTCTTCCCAAATGCTAGGCGGGAAGGGATCCCACAACGACCAATTTTGAAGGGAGACAACTAGTACGAGCTATCCTGACAAAAGGTGGTCTTCGCCTGCCAAACACTACTGCAGGATGCTGCTAATGCGACACTACGATCAGAGACCCTTTGATGAAATTGTGTGTGATGCATTAATCACAAATGGGGATGTAAAAACCATCAAAAAAGGTGCAAAACGTTTGTGATGGAGGATCCATTAAACACGGTTCAGATTTTAGTTGCGTGCGCGATGCAGGGCACACGGTTAACCCATTCGAACTGTTTGCGATGAGGTAGAACAATAGAAACGGGCAGCCATATCAATGTGTGTGTGATATACGACATACAGTTCGCTCCGATGAACCGTTTGCTATTAGGGAGTGCAACATAAATGGTTAGCCAGATCAAGGTGTGTGTGATATAGGGCATACGGTTCACTCAGACGACGAACTGTTTTCAATTAGCGAACGCAACAGAAATGGTTCAACTTAACAAGATGTGTGTGATACGTGGCAAACAGCCGACTCAGATGAACTGTTTGTGATGAGAATTTACAACACAGACGGTTAATATAGTTAGTTCGTGTGCGATTCTCTGTGTACAAAAAACTTTGAAAAATGCAAACTAGTTGCTTGCGGTGGCTAGGAGTATGGCACACGATGCGTCTGCGAGTACTCATGTGAGATGATTAGTAAGTTACACATGCATTTCGTTATGTTGACACTTGTGTGATAAATAACACATGGCAACTACGTGGTCAACCTTCTACCATCAATAAATTTTGACCTTGTTTCTCGTCACATTGCTGATTACAACGCAATAAGTAATTGCAAATCTGTTCACACCTATCAAACTAATATGTGTTCACACTTAGCACCGGGCTATAAAAACTACCGACTCAAAAATTACTTCATAGTTCCTCTCCTCATCACCCACAAAACTGGTTTTTTCTGTCAAGTCGTTCCGCCATGACCGGTAGGAGGAGTTTAGGGTGGACATATAACCAGGCAGCAAAGACCAAGGCCGCAGAAGCACTAGAGAGGTCCCACGCGAAGCCGCGACCATAGCAGAGATGTCCCGGCGCGCCGCGGAGCCCTCGAACGAGCTCTCATCTGCACGCGAGGGCTCTCACAAGCGCATTCGCGGCATCGGCCGCCGCGATGAGCCGGCGTTCCTGAAGTCCTTCACCGGTGACAATGATATTCTCGTTGGCGTCACTACGCAACAGGAGCTGGTCGACGGCTTGATGAAGCTGCTCAAGATCAGCGATGCCTCGGTTGACAAGGCGACCGGCCTCATCGAGCAACTCATGGGTGACAATGTGAAGCTCCTCAAGTTGGTCGCCGAGAAGGAGGAGGAGGCCGCCGGCTGGAAGATGCTGCATGAGCAGAGCAGTGCCTCGGAGATGACGCTGAAAGCGGTCATCAAGGAACTGATGGGTGCCTTGAGAAAGCTCCGGATCGAGCGCGAGCAGGAGGTGGAGGAATTCGTGGCTGCTTTCAAGCAAAGTCGTGAGGAATTGAAGGAGATGGAGGATTTCGCCGCCCAGTGATCCATCGACGAGTAGAGACAGTAGCGACCCAGATCATTGTCTGCAATTTCCTTCTTCTCTTGCCCCCGTGTCTTCCAGGATTTGCGGCATGTGGCATTTTAAATTATCCAGAATATGTAAGACAATTATTATCCGTGCCATTGTAAATTTGTCGTCGTATTATCCGTTGCCATTTTATTTGTGGTCGTATTATCCGTTGCCCTATGTGGCAATTTAAATTAGGGTGGAATATGAGTTTAAAACACGAACAAAGAAAATGCTGCCATGGGATCACAAGAAAACACCCTCCATCCAGGTGCTTTAATTAACCCATTAATGGAGAAGTTGTGAGCGAGACGGGCAGCGACTGGTGCATGGAGGTCAAAGAGCTCGCTTCCCGGTGAGTATGGGCGGCCTTGCTGCTCCCATGTGTCCTGTCGAGCCTGCGAGGTGGACAGGATGCACGTGTCCTGTCGAGCCTGCGCGGCGGACTGCTCGCATGTGTCCCGTCGAGCCTGCACGGCGGACTTCTCGCGCTCGTCCCGTCTAATCAAACAGCTGCGCGCACGCCACCGAGTATGGTTAAATTTTGACACGGTAAATATAATACAACCATTTGCGATATTAACGTGTTAGCTTTTTGTTTCAAAAAGGACATCGTTGGCTACTAATGTGTGCGCCTCTTCTCAAACTGGACAATTTTTTTACCACGACATATATGTGCCATGTCATGAAACCATGCCAAGTTTCTTGTTTTTTGGGTGACTTTTTGATTTAATGGGATTTAAAAATCGAGATTCTCAATGTTTCAGGATGACAACAAGTTTGTAATTCATTCTCATTCCTTAAACAAGACCTAAACATGCACCCAATGACACATGTACGATTTCCCACCCATTTTGCTTCACTGGAGCATGTGGTTGTAGTTCAAATTTGAATTATGGACTATATTAACTGCATAGAAAACTTAGTAATTAGTAATATATATATACAATGGCCAAACGAAGCCTGAACAGTTTCAAATTTCAGCCCGACACTCCTATTATTCTATGTTGCCTGTAGAAAACAAAGTTCAAGGCGAGAAGAGGCAGCGATTATCGTTTAAATTTCAGCACGGATATCCTGTCGTTCCATGTTGCCCATAGAATAAAATACAAGGCAAAAAGAGGCAGTGATTATGTTTCGCCCACAAGGGGGACATGTTTCCCTATCGGAACCACGAGGCTTCTTTGAGAGAAGCTCTAGTTTTTTTGTAAGAGGTTTGTAATAAAGCTTGGCCCAAACTGGACAATGTTTTTACCATGACATATATGTGCCATGGCTTGACACCATGCCACCTTTGATGACTTTCTGGTGTGTTTAGGATTTATGGGGACTTAAAAACCGAGATTAGAAATGTTTGAGGACGAGCCATGACACCGGTACAGTTGTAATTCGTTCCCATTCCTGGCATGGGACCTAAACATGCACCCAAGGATACATGTATAATTTTTCTAGCCATTTTGGTGAACTGGAGCACGTATTTGTAGTTCAAATTTGAATTATGGACATTAAATGCATAAGAAACTCAATTAGTGTATAAAAAGGTCAAACGAACCCTAAATAAGTTTAAATTTCAGCACAGATATCCCGTCGTTCCATGTTGTCCGTGGAAGAAAATACAAGGTGAAAAGAGGCAGTGATTACGTTTCGCCCACAAGGGGAACATGTTTCCCTATCGGAACCACGAGGCTTCTTTGAGAGAAGCTCTAGTTTTTGTAAGAGGTTTGTAATAAAGCATGGCCCAAATTGGACAGTGTTTTTACCACGACATATATGTGGCATGACGTGACACCATGCCACCTTTGATAACTTTCTGGTGAGTTTAGAATTTATGGGAACTTAAAAACCGAGATTAGAAATGTTTGAGGACGAGCCATGACACCAACATGGTTGTAATTCGTTCCCATTCCTGGCATGGGACCTAAACATGCACCCAAGGACATATGTATAATTTTTCTAGCCATTTTGGTGAACGGGAGCATGTATTTGTAGTTCAGATTTGAATTATGGACATTAAATGCCTTGGAAACTCAATTAGTGTATAAAAAGGCCAAACGAACCCTGAATAAGTTTAAATTTTAGCACGGATATCCTATTGTTCCATGTTGCCTGTAGAAGAAAATACAAGGCGAAAAGAGGTAGTGATTCATTTCGCCCACAAGGGGGACACATTTCCCTATCGGAACCACGAGGCTTCTTTGAGAGCAGCTCCAGTTTGTAAGAGGCTTGTGATAAAACTTGCGCCACAATGGACGAAAAAAATTCCTCGACATATAAGTGCCATGTCGTGACACCATGGCAGGTTTCATGATTTTCAGCTTAGTTTTGGATTTACGGGGATTTAAAAACCGAGATTCTTCTCTCGAAATATTTTCAAATAGCACACGGTTCACTCACGAAAACCGATATTCAATGAAAACTTCATGGAAACCATATTTTAAAGTTTCATAAAAATCTGAAAAAATGTGGGATTTTAAGAAGCTGATGTTTTATTGCGACACAAAATTTCAAGTTGAAGACATTATGATATGTGAGCTATGAAAAAGATAAATTTCTCCCTGAATAATGACATTACTATTCAACACTGATTTTGTCTTTTTCATAGCTCACATCTCGTAATGTGTTTCAACTTGAAATTTTGTGTGGCAATTAAACATCATCCTCTTAACTTCTCGCATTTTTTGGATTTTTTTGAAACTTCAAAACATCTTTTTCTCTTGGTTTTCACCGTTTTCCACCGAATGTAGGTTTTCGTATGATATCCCCCTCACCAACCCCCGGCTACGTGCGCGATCTGAGTCGTGCGTTCTGAATGGCCAGAACCCAAACCCCACGGATCGTACGCGTGCACCGTTGGATGCTCCCAGATCGAATGGCAACCCTGAGCCCTTTCGACAGCACATGCAGTACATGGATAAGCACCATGCGCATGCTCGTGTAGCTCACGCTTCCTTCTCTATTAGGTTTTCATTAAAAATAGGCTATCATTTCTCGCCACTCCTCTCATCGATTTCCCGCCTCTTCTCCCAGATATGCATGATGTAGATGTTTGTTTAATTCTTATAGTTCATCTCATCCATAATCAATTAGTTTTATAAAAAAAACTATTTAAAGATTCATGGAATTGTGCGCATTGTAAAGGTAAAAACAAAAGGTGACAATTCATTTAGAAAAAAGGTTTGGGCAATTAAGATATGGAAGATTCTAGAGAACAAAGGAGAAGTGCTTGTGTTTTGAGGTTTGTGCATTATGCTTAAGTTCAACCATGGAGTCTTCTAGATTGTACATGTGGCAGAATCTGGTGGAATGTAGATGATATCCAACGGCTAGTAGTGCTCGGATTTGCCATCTCTGTTCCGTCGGATTGTCTTCATCCAACGAGCAACTTTCAAAGTTATTCGCACACTATATAGGTGTATATATATGTGTGTGTGTGTGTGTGTGTGTGTGTGTGTGTGTGTGTGTCCGATGCTAGAAAAAATAATGTCTGAGCGCATGTGTGGAACGTTGGAACGACCCCTCCCCCCCCCCCCCCCGCCGCCGCCTCGAAGTTGGAAAACTGACATCATAGGTATTGAACCAGGCTTGGAGTCGGGTACGGTTTTCGGTTTGTAATGTAGTTGGCGTGGCCCATCGAAGTTGTGCATTTGGGATTTAAACACACCACACACCATCGTACCCATACATATTTTTGGGCATGCAGTGTATATGGGGTCTTCTGATCGACCACGTGTCCCTTGTGCGGTTTTTTGTGACGACATGGATATCTGTGGGCTCCCTGAGTGTATATATATCATCCCTTTGACCGATAATGAGGGGTATGTGTTGGCCATGAATGGATTCCTCCTAGTTCGTGTTAGGGCTGGTCACCATCAAATGTAGGTCAACCAAAGCTTGAGCTCATGCATTGTTAGGATTCCCACCCAGATGCTCGGATTGCTGGGTTCAACCTACATCAAACCCTGCGTACGTATCTCGTCCTTAACTACCTTGCCTTCATGGTTGTTGTCTGTATCGAGAGGTAAGCACCACATCTAAATTGTACATTATTCTATATTGAAAACACACATCACCCGTTACCAACATACATCATTTTGGGCCGCATGCAAGAGGTGCTGGTTTTGTGGTCCCTCTCGTGCGATTTTTATGATGGTTCAATCTAATGGCCCAAGCGGCTTATCGACAACAACAACTGTCATTTGACCAAACGATATATTCATTGGTCCATCTTATGGTAGGTCATGGCGACATGCATGTATGACCAAAGTATCGATCATTACGTGCATCCGCCCCGCTAACACGAAGAGGGAGGTGGTGGGCAAAGCATCCTAGCTATGTATGACATTATGTGATTATATATATCCTAGCTAGGTGGTTGTTACGGTGCTTTCGGGTTTGTGAGGCAGGTGCCACCAAAGTTATGCATTGTGTATTTAAAGTTTTAAACATCCCCAATATTCGTACATATATTTGGCCACTTCTAGGTGGTTCTTGACTTCTGGCCCCTCTCATCGATCTTCAACAACGCGCCCAATCATGGGCCCGCGGGGTCAAAGTTGTGCATTGGAATTTTGAACATCACAAACCACCCTTTTAACTCATATATATTTGGGCCACATGCTGGTGTGGCTATATTTTGACCCTCCCTAACGTTATTTTTTGCTGCAAAGACTATGATGACCCTCAACGGACACGGGGTATAATATCTTAACCGTGTGCGATACAAGTGCGATGTGAATCACCACGCCTGCGCAAGCGCGAGCAAATTAAGGTGGAGGTACTAGCTCAACCGTGTGCGATGCAAGTGCGCTGAAATCACCACGACCGCGAAAGCGCGAGCAAATTAAGATGAAGGTACTGTCCCAACCGTGTGTGATGCAAGTGCGCTGAAATCACCACGACCGCGCAAGCGCGAGCAAAGGGTGGAGGTACTGGCTTAACCATGTGCGATGCAAGTGCGCTGTAAAACCACCACCTATGCAAGCTAAAGGCAGGTAAGTTTATTTGGAAATTAGGACGAACCGTGTGCGATAGACCAGCTAGCTAGAAATATAAAAAACAAACTACCCACGTTGAGCATTGCAAAAATCGGCGGATCCGCGCCACTTTTGCTTATTATCATACACGCATATTGTTATTGGACCGTGCACGATCTTGGGCACTCCCGCCCCGCATCAATTCCTTTACCCAAATTTTAGTAGCCGTTGTACTTCAACCGTCACCCACACTCCTCCAACACCGACCTTATAGTAAAATTGCAGTAGCTAAGGCATTTGAACTGTCGCTCTCCCTCATCCACCACCATCTACACCCACCATTACTTAAATTTTCAGTAGCCGTAGAGTATCCTCAAACACCCCTCCTCCATAGTCCCCCACCCGCCCCCTCCCATCCTCGAACCGTAGCTCGCGGCCGCCGCCGGCGCCGCCGTCAACCCCTGCCGGTCTGCCCGTTCCTCCTAGCTTAGATAATAAAGTTCAGGTTACCCAGCGATTCCCATACCGTTGCCCCACTCCCCTGAGTTTTAGATGATGCATGCGGTGTCCCTCCCCGCCAGATCCACATCCCCTGCTCCAGAATGTCGCAGCTGAAGCTCGACCACGTATCTCGGGGAGCCCGACGAGCGTTCAGCCAAGAAGAGGTTTATCATGGCCTCTCCGGCGGACGTTGGTGAGGTGGCCGCCGTTTGCCCCGACCTGTCTATCCCGGAGCAACACATCGCCGTGGAAGCCAGCGAAGACGTTGACTACGTTGCCATGCCGAAGGCTTCATGTCAGCGGGCTAGCGTATTACTGTATCTCGGGAAAGCTGGCTACGACATCAAGCTCGTCCACACCGACGGCTTCACGTGGGCCATGTTACAGTTTAAGTGGTCCATCCCCAACCCCTTTGGTTCAACCGCCGTCAATCTCTTCGACGGCCCTGCCGCTGATCTCCTCCGCCAAGCGGTCAAGGCTTTGCGAGCTTTATACGCCATCGATCCCATTTTGTCACTTCTGAAGGACACGTGCTACGGCGGCAGCTTTGGATCCTCAATTGCCAAGTCAGATCTCATCAACCACGACCACGAGGAGGGCACCCACGAAGTTTCTTCCAAGGTGAAACATCCCATTTGTGACATGAGAGAGCGCACGATGGGTCTGTGCTCTTCCAACTGGAAGGGTCCCTTCCATGAAATGTGAGGCAACATTCTATCAACAAATCTAACCTTTTCTAGCTTGCCAACCCGTACCCTTTGTTGTAGTAACATTTGTAGTGCGGTGCTTTAACTGTGGTGTTTAATTATTTTAGTTATACAAAAATGTATTGTTCAATAGGTCTATGTGATGTTTAAGTATGAATTGTCCACTTCAGTTTCACGAATGGCTATATTTGGTTGTTTATAGTGAGCAGATGTCTTGTTTATCTATATTTGGTTGTTAGGTTGGTTGGAGTAAGCATTTTTTCAGTTATCGAGCAGATGCCTTGTTTATCTGTATTTGGTTCTTAGTTCGGTTGCAATGAGTATTTGTCCAGTTATCAAGCAGATGCCTTGTTTATCTGTATTTGGTTGTTAGCTTGCTTTTTTTAGCATTTGTCCAGTTATCAAGCAGATGCCTTGTTTATCTGTATTTGGTTGTGAGGTTGCTTTTTTAGCATTTGTATAGTTATCAAGCAGATGCCTGATACGTCTCCGTCGTATCTACTTTTCCAAACACTTTTGCCCTTGTTTTGGACTCTAACTTGCATGATTTGAATGGAACTAACCCAGACTGACGCTGTTTTCAGCAGAATTGCCATGGTGTTATTTATGTGCAGAAACAAAAGTTCTTGGAATGACCTGAAACTCCATGGAGATTATTTTTGGAAATAATAAAAAATACTAGCAAAGAATCAAGGCCAGGGGGTCCACACCCTAGCCACGAGGGTGGGGGGCGCGCCCCCCTGCCTCGTGGGCCCCCTAGAGCTCCACCGACCTCAACTCCAACTCCATATATTCTTGTTCGGGGAGAAAAAAATAGAGGAGAAGGATTCATCGCGTTTTACGATACGGAGCCGCCGCCAAGCCCTAAACTCTCCCGGGAGGGCTGATCTGGAGTCTGTCCGGGGCTCCGGAGAGGGGAATCCGTCGCCGTCGTCATCATCAACCATCCTCCATCACCAATTTCATGATGCTCACCATCGTGCGTGAGTAATTCCATCGTAGGCTTGCTGGACGGTGATGGGTTGGATGAGATTTATCATGTAATCGAGTTAGTTTTGTTAGGGTTTGATCCCTAGTATGAACTATGTTCTGAGATTGATGTTGCTATGACTTTGCTATGCTTAATGCTTGTCACTAGGGCCCGAGTGCCATGATTTCAGATCTGAACCTATTATGTTTTCATGAATATATGTGAGTTCTTGATCCTATCTTGCAAGTCTATAGTCACCTACTATGTGTTATGATCCGGCAACCCCGAAGTGACAATAATCGAGACCACTCCCGGTGATGACCATAGTTTGAGGAGTTCATGTATTCACCATGTGTTAATGCTTTGGTCCGGTACTCTATTAAAAGGAGGCCTTAATATCCCTTAGTTTCCGCTAGGACCCCGCTGCCATGGGAGGGTAGGACAAAAGATGTCATGCAAGTTCTTTTCCATAAGCACGTATGACTATATTCAGAATACATGCCTACATTACATTGATGAATTGGAGCTAGTTCTGTGTCACCCTATGTTATGACTGTTACATGATGAACCCATCCGGCATAATTCTCATCACCGATCCAATGCCTACGAGCTTTCCATATATTGTTCTTCGCTTATTTACTTTTCCGTTGCTATTGTTATCATCACTATAAAACACCAAAAATATTACTTTTGCTACCGTTACCTTTTACTACCATTACCACTACTATCATATTACTTTGCTACTAAACACTTGCTGCGGATATTAAGTTCCAAGGTGTGGTTGAATTGACAACTCAGCTACTAATACTTGAGAATATTCTTTGGCACCCCTTGTGTCGAATCAATAAACTTGGGTTGAATACTCTACCCTCGAAAACTGTTGCGATTCCCTATACTTGTGGGTTATCAAAACTATTTTCTGGCGCCATTGCCGGGGAGCATAGCTCTATTCTTTGAGTCACTTGGGATTTATATCTGCTGGTCACTATGAAGAACTTGAAAGACGTGAAAACAAAAATTTATCCCTCAACTACGAGGGGAGGTAAGGAACTGCCATCTAGCTCTGCACTTGATTCACCTTCTGTTTTCAGTAAGCTTGCGACACCTAAACCTGCTTCTGCTATTAATTCTGATATGTCTCATATTATTGATGATGCCACTTCTGCTATGCATGATACTTATGATGAAACTACTTCTATGCTTGATACTACTGTGCCACTTGGTGAATTTCTTGATGAACAACTTGCTAGGGCTAGAGAGAATGAAATTATTGAAAATGATAATATTGATGAAAGTGATGATGAAGGCTCTCCTAATAAATATGAATTGCTGTTGTGCCTGAGGGCTATGTTATGGATGAAGAAACTAAAAGAGACTTTCTTGCATGCAATGATAGAAGTGATCTTAAGAAATTATTAGCTAAGCTTAAACAAAAAACTCTGAATGCTAGAATGAAATATGATCCTGCTTATGCTACTTCACCTATCTTTGTTACTGATAAGGATTATGAATTCTCTATTGATCCTGATATAATTACTTTGGTTGAATCTGATCCTTTTTATGGCTATGAATCTGAAACTGTTGTGGCACATCTTACTAAATTAAATGATATAGCCACCCTGTTCACTAATGATGAGAGAACTCGCTACTTTTATATCCTTAAAATATTTCGTTCTCATTAAAGGGTGATGCTAAGATATGGTTTAATTCTCTTGATCCTGGTTGTGTGCGTAGTCCACAGGATATGCAACTTCTTTGCTAAATATTTCCCTGCTCATAAGAAACAAGCTGCTTTAAGGAATATATATAATTTTGTGCAAATTGAAGAAGAGAGTCTCCCACAAGCTTGGGGGAGGCTTCTCCAATTACTTAATGCTTTGCCTGGTCATCCTCTTAAGAAAAATGAAATACTTGATATCTTTTATAATGGACTAACCGATGCTTCCAGAGACCACCTGGATAGTTGTGTTGGTTCTGTTTTCAGGGAAAGAACACCGGATGAAGCTGAAATTCTATTGAATAATATGTTGACAAATGAAAATAATTGGACACTTCCTGAGCCAACTCCTGAGCCTATTCCTAAACCAACCCCGAAGAAAAGAGGTGTTCTATTTCTCAGTCCCGAAGATATGCAAGAGGCAAAGAAATCCATGAGAGAAAAGGGTATTAAAGCTGAAGATGTTAAGAATTTACCTCCTATTGAAGAAATACATGGTCTTAATTTACCGCCTGTTGAAGAAATATATGGTTTTAATCCATCACCTATTGAAGAAACACATGGTCTTGATAACCCGACACAGGTAGTAAAGGTAAATTCTCTCTATAGATATGATAAAGCTGAAATCCCTCCTACTAAGTTTGCTAGCCAATGTTTGGATGAGTTTGATAACTCTATGGTTAAGCAAGAAGACTTCAATGCTTATTTTGGTAGACAATTGAAACAAAATGCTTATATGATTGAACACTTGGGTGATTATATGTCTAGAGTTAAAGGTGAACTTAAACTCATTAGTAAACATGCTTCTATGGTTACCACTCAAGTAGAACAAGTATTTAAAGATCAGAATGATTTGCTCAATGAATTAAATAGTAAGAAAAATGATAATGTTGTTAGAGTTATGACTAGAGGTGGTAAAATGACCCAGGAACCTTTGTATCCTGAGGGACATCCTAAGATAATTGAGCAAGATTCTCAGAAAAATGGTACTGATGCACCTAGTCCTTCTAAAAGGAAGAAAAAGAAAAATGATAGGACTTTGCATGCTTCTAGTGAACCTATTATTGACACACCTGAGAATCCCAATGATATCTCTATTTCTGATGCTGAAACACAATCTGGTAATGAACATGAAACTAGTGATAATGTTAATGATAATGTTCATGTTGATGCTCAACCTAGCAATGATAATGATGCAGAAGCTAAACCTGCTGTTGATCTTGATAACCCACAATCAAAGAATCAACGTTATGATAAGAGAGACTTTGTTGCTAGGAAACACGGTAAGGAAAGAGAGCCTTGGGTTCAGAAACCCATGCCTTTTCCTCCTAAGCCATCCAAGAAAAAGGATTATGAGGATTTTGAGCGCTTTGCTGAAATGATTAGACCTATCTTTTTGCGTATGCGTTTGACTGATATGCTTAAAATGAATCCTTATGCTAAGTATATGAAAGATATCGTTACTAATAAAAGAAAGATACCGGAAGCTGAAATTTCCACCATGCTTGCTAATTATACTTTTAAGGGAGGAATACCAAAGAAACTTGGAGATCCTGGAGTACCAACTATACCATGCTCCATTAAAAGAAACTATGTTAAAACTGCTTTATGTAGACTTGATTTGAATAAGTTGACACCTACTGAAATATCTTTGCAAATGGCTGATAAATCGACTGCTATACCTGTCGGTATTTGTGAGGATGTTCCTGTTGTAGTTGCAAATATTACTATTTTAACTGACTTTGTTATTCTTGATATTCCCGAGGACGATAGTATGTCTATTATTCTTGGAAGACCTTTTTCGAATACCACAGGGGCTGTTATTGATTGCACCAGAGGCAATGTCACTTTTCATGTTAATGGTAATGAGCATACGGTACACTTTCCGAGGAAACAAGCTCAAATCCATAGTATCAATTCTATTGGAAAAATTCCATCATTTATTTTTGGAGGTTTTGAATTTCCTCTTCCTACTATCAAGAAGAAATATGACATTCTTATTATTGGGGATGTGCATATCCCCGTTGAGGTAACATAGTGGCATTCGAAATTTCTCCGGTTTCATGCTACTCGAAATGAGTTTGTTAACAAGACTTGATCAACCTTGTTAGTGGATTCCTTTTGAGGAGCATGAGATGGATGAAGTTAGAAAGCACAACCTTCTGTACCATCCTTTTACTTTCTGTTATTTAGTTGAAATAAAGTAAAGATAGTATTTTTCTGTCTGTTTTCTGATTTATCCGTGCAATATAAAACTACCCCAAAAATAAAAGTTCTCCAAATGCCCAGAAATTTAAATATGATTTTTTTCTGGTATATTTGAGAATATCTGGCATTGAGAACATAGCAGGGGAGCAAGCACCTGGCCACGAGGGTCTAGGGTGCGCCCACCCCCTGGGCGCGCCCCCTGCCTCGTGGGCCCATGGTGGCTCCCCTCCACTTATTCCTGCACCCACACACTTCTTCTTCCTCCCAAAAAAACCACCATCCAGCTCAAGCACGAGTTCTAGCTCATTTTGCTGCGATTTCGATCTCCTTGCTCAAAGCACCTCTCACAAAACTGCTTTGGGGGATTGTTCCTTGGTATGTGACTCCTCCATTGGTCCAATTAGTTTTTGTTCTAGTGCTTTATTCATTGCAAATTTGTGCTGCCTAGGTGACCATGTTCTTGAGCTTGCATGTCAAATTTATATGGTTCCAAGTAGTTCTAATGCATGATATACGCTCTAGGCACTTGTAGGAGTAGTTGCTATCAATATTGTTGAGTTTGATTTACTTTTATTTGAAGTTACTAAAAAAATTAGAAAATTTTCAGAGGAAAAAATATGCTTAGGAAAATGTACCAAGGTGGTTCTTCAAGGAAGCAAGGACCCAGGCTTGCAATGCGTGATGCTAATGATAAACCACCAAGGGACGCCCCAGTGCGGCCTTGTGAATGGCCTTCAGAGGACTTCATGGATCGAACAGGAATTAAGGAAGAATTTAACGCATATTTGCGTAACGCTGATCTTGTGAGCTTCGAGGCAGAAAAGTGTCATCAGTACCACTATCTCACTAGTTCCTTTGTGAGGAGGTTTGAATTTTCATCTTCACGCAATTCTCAAACTGTCCTGTTTGATCTCTATGAAAATTCTTATACTATGGACTTAGAGGATTTTACCACTGCTTGCAAACTTCCACAATGGTAGTGCTAGTGAACCTCACAAATATGAATTTAGAGATTTTCTTGCTAGTATAACTGTGGGGGAATCTAGAGATATAACACAAGCTACCATAGGGAGCATTCATTTTCCTGCTATACATTATTTTGCTCTCTTCATAGGTAGGTGCATAAATGGTAAAGATGAAGCATGTCATATGTGTGTCCCTGACATCGGTATTCTTAGGAGTGCTGTGTTAGGAGATAAATCCTATAATTTGGGAGCCATTGTTGCATGTAGGTTGCATCATAATAGATTTAATGGAGATTTCTTTGGTGGAATTTATGCAACCCGTATAGCTAATTTTCTTGGTATAACCATACATGAGGATGATATTGAGTTGCCTCCTGCTTATTTGGATTATGAGGCTATGGTTCGTCATCATTTTGTTGAGAGGAACGATCAGTTCCTCCAGTACCGACTAATCTTTGACAGACGACGCACCTATCACGTCGCTCTCCTTGCTTCTACTTTCTTTGACCTTCAGGCAAAGGGGAGATATTTTATAACCAGAGAGGGGGCATAAGAGTATAAGAGGAGGGCTGAGATAGCTCGCCTCCAAGCTGCAGCCCACGATGCAATGACTGTTGCATCTCAGTACGACCCGAACTATAACTTTGGATATCCGCCAGGCCATCCGTGGTAATAGACCAACTTAGGCCAAAAGCCTAAGCTTGGGGGAGTATGTATTTCTCACTGACACTACATTCATGTTCACACACTCATTGCTAGATGTCGGTGCTCATACTTTTTCATTGTAATATCCATGTTAGTTTATTTATTTTTTATGCTTTCTTCTTGTGTGTTTAATAAACCTTAAGAAAAACCAAAAAATAGTTGTAGCTTTTAGCTAGTTTTAATTTCCATGCTTGTAGTAGTAATTAAAAAGAAAACCCAGAAAGATTTCATGTTCTTCTTTTGCTTGTTGGGAGCTTTCCCGTGTAAATAGTTTTATTTCTTTTGTTTTCTTTGGGGGTCGATAGGAGAAGACCATGATTAAATTGTTGAAGTGACTCCTATATGCATTATTGTTGATTTAACCAAGAGTCCATATTGCCTTGTCTTCTCATGTTTATTGAATGCTTGCAGATTCCAGCTTAGTCCAATGCACTTGCATTGTTATTATTATTCACATCATTCAGTCGTGCAAGTGAAAGGAAATTATGACGATATTTGATGGACTGATTGAGATGGGAGAAGCTGGTATGAACTCAGCCTCTCTTGTTTTTGTAAATACGATTAGTTCATCGTTCCTGATTCAGCCTATTATGAATAAACAAGTTTGCAATGACAATTAGAGATTATAGTTGCTTATGCCATGCTTAATTAGCTAGGAGCTTATAATGGTTTACCTTGCGTGCCAACATGCTATTAAAATGGTTGTGATGTGGTATGATAGGGTGGTATCCTCTTTTGAACGATTCGAGTGGCTTGACTTGGCACATGTTCACGCATGTAGTTGAAACAAAATCAACATAGCCTCTACGATATTTATGTTCATGGTGCATTATATCCTACTCATGCTTGCATTCGGTGTTGATTAATTTTAATGCATGCTCATGACTGTTGTCGCTCTCTAGCTGGTTGCTTCCTAGTCTTTTTCTAGCCTTCACCGGTACTAAGCGGGAATACTGCTTGTGCATCCAATCCCATAAACCCCAAAGTTATTCCATATGAGTCCACTATACCTTCCTATATGCGGTATCTACCTGCCGTTCCAAGTAAATTTGTATGTGCCAAACTCTAAACCTTCAAATAAACATTCTGTTTTGTATGCTCGAATAGCTCATGTATCAACTAGGGCTGTCTGTATCTTCCATGTTAGGCGGGTTATTCTCAAGAGGAGTGGACTCCCCTCCTCATTCATGAGAAAATGGCTGGTCACCGGGATGCCCAGTCCCATGCTTTATGCAAATCAAAATAATTGCAAACAAAACTCCTCCTGGGACTGTTGTTAGTTGGAGGCACTCGTTGTTTCGAGCAAGCCATGGATTGATGCTTGTTGGTGGAGGGGGAGTATAAACCTTACCATTCTGTTTGGGAACCGCCTATAATGTGTTTAGCATGGAAGATATCGCCATCTCTTGGTTGTTATGTTGACAATGAAAGTATACCGCTCAAAATATTATTCATCTCTATTTCAAAATCGAGCTCTGGCACCTCTACAAATCCCTGCTTCCCTCTGCGAAGGGCCTATCTATTTACTTTTATGTTGAGTCATCACCCTCTTATTAAAAAGCACCAGTTGGAGAGCACCGTTGTCATTTGCATTCATTACTGTTAGTTTACATTGAGTATAACTTGATTGGATCTCTTTCACCATGAATTACAATGTCTAGTCAGTCCTTGATCTTTAAAGGTGCTCTGCATTTATGTTTTGCGGTCTCAGAAAGGGCTAGCGAGATACCATCTTGTTATATCATATTATGATTGTTTTGAGAAAGTGTTGTCATCCGAGATTTATTATTATTGCTCGCTAGTTGATTATGCCATTGATATGAGTAAATATGAGACCTAAGTGTTATTTTGAATGTGGTTAGTTCATATCTTTGCTGAAAACTTGAATGCTGGCTTTACATATTTACAACAATAAGAGCAACCAGAGTTTGTAAAAGTTTTTCTTTATCACTTTCAGTTTGTCAACTAAATTGCTTGAGGACAAGCAATGGTTTAAGCTTGGGGGAGTTGATACGTCTCCATCGTATCTACTTTTTCAAACACTTTTGCCCTTGTTTTGGACTCTAACTTCCATGATTTGAATGGAACTAACCCGGACTGACGCTGTTTTCAGTAGAATTGCCATGTGAAAGTGCAACTATCCCTGGGTGGTTTTGGTAATTCCTAACAACATATAGCTCATTGAGCTAACATTATTCCAAGATTAATATTTCAGGAAAAGCTCAGTGAATGGCATGGCATGGATGAGGAAAGTGGATCCCTCAAAATTCTAAGGACAAAAAGTTTGGCTCAAGCTTCAAGATCAAGACTCTACATTTTATATTTTAGTGATCCAAGATCACATTGAGTCTATAGGAAAAGCCAATACTATAAAGGAGGGATGAGGTGTTACTTAATGGCTTTCTTGCTCAAAATGCTTAGTGATATGCTCCAAAACCCTCAACTACCTTCCCACATCCACATATGACCTAAACCAAAAGTCAAACTCGGCCCCACCGATTCTTTCTATCCGGCGCCACCGAGTTTCAAATGTCATAACCACTGCCACAAACCCTAGGCAAATCGGTTTCACTGATAGGGATCTCGGTCTCACCGAGATGGGATTGTAATCTCTCTGTTTCCCTTCGTAATGTTTTGGTCTTACCGAGATGAGCGATCGGTCTCACCGAGATTGCAATGTAAACTCTCTGTTTCCCTTTTGTAACATTTCGGTCTCACCGAGATGAGCGAATCGGTCCCACCGAGTTTACCTGACCAACTCTCTGGTTAGCTTATTACCAAAATAGGTCCCACCGAGTTTGTGTAATCGGTCACACCGAGATTACGTTATGCCCTAACCCTAACCATATCGGTCCTACCGAGTTGCATCTCAGTCCCACCGAAAATCCTAACGGTCACTAGGTTTGCTGAATTGGTCCGACCGAGTTTAACCATTCGGTCCCACCGAGTTTGGCAAATTGTGTGTAACGGTTAGATTCTATGTGGAGGCTATATATACCCCTCCACCCACTCTTCATTCGAAGAGAGAGCCATCAGAACATACCTACACTTCCAATACACATTTTCTGAGAGAGAACCACCTACACTTGTGTTGAGGTCAAGATATTCCATTCCAACCATACGAATATTGATCTCTAGCCTTCCCCAAGTTGCTTTCCACTCAAATCTTCTTTCCACCAAATCCAAATCCTGTGAGAGAGAGTTGAGTGTTGGGGAGACTATCATTTGAAGCACAAGAGCAAGGAGTTCGTCATCAACACACCATTTGTTACTTCTTGGAGAGTGATGTATCCTAGATTGGCTAGGTGTCACTTGGGAGCCTCCTACAAGATTGTGGAGTTGAACCAAGGAGTTTGTAAGGGCAAGGAGATCGCCTACTTTGTGAAGATCTACCGCTAGTGAGGCAAGTCCTTCGTGGGCGATGGCCATGATGGAATAGACAAGGTTGCTTCTTCGTGGACCCTTCGTGGGTGGAGCCCTCCATGGACTCGCGCAACCGTTACCCTCCATGGGTTGAAGTCTCCATCAACGTGGATGTACGATAGCACCACCTATCGGAACCACGAAAAAAACATCCGTGTCTCCAATTGCGTTTGAATCCTCCAAACCCTTCCCTTTACATTCTTGCAAGTTGCATGCTTTACTTTCCGCTGCTCATATACTCATTTGCATGCTTGCTTGAATTGTGTGGAGATTGCTTGACTTGTGCTAAGATAGCTAAAATCTGCCAAGAACTAAAATTGGGAAAAGTCTAGATTTTTATTTGGTCAAGTAGTCTAATCACCCCCCCCCCTCTAGACATACTTTCGATCCTACAAGTGGTATCAGAGCTTTGGTCTCCATTTGATTTGATTTCCATAGCTTTTGGCGGTCATAGCCTTGGTTTCACAACCTAGGAGAGTATGCCGTCTAGCAAGGGAAATTATCACCGTAGAGGTCCCTACTTTGATGGTACTAATTTTGTTAGTTGGAAGCATAAGATGAAAATGCATATTCTTGGACATAACCCCGCCGTTTGGGCTATTGTGTGTATTGGCTTGCAAGGTGAATTCTTTGACGGGAAAGAACCGAACCGTGAAGCCATCGCGGAAGAGTTGAAAATGCTGCGATACAACGCTCAAGCTTGTGATATCCTGTTCAACGCATTGTGCCCTGAAGAATTCAATAAAATCAGCCGTCTTGAGAATGCAAAGGAAATTTGGGATACTTTGATTGATATGCACGAAGGTACCGACTCCGTCAAGGAATCCAAATTGGATGTGCTTCAAAGTCAACTTGACAAGTTCAAAATGAAGGATGGTGAAGGTGTCGCTGAAATGTACTCTAGGCTTGCTCTTATCACAAATGAGATTGCCGGCTTAGGGAGTGAAGAGATGACCGATAGATTCATCATCAAGAAGATCCTAAGAGCCTTGGATGGAACATATGATACCATGTGCACATTGATCCAAATGATGCCCAATTACAAAGATCTCAAGCCAACGGAAGTCATCGGAAGAATTGTTGCTCATGAGATGTCACTCAAGGATAAAGAGGAACTTCACAACAAATCAAGTGGTGCTTACAAAGCCTCATGTGAAGCCCCCACATCATCGAGTGAGAAACAAACATTCAATGAAGAATTGAGCTTAATGGTGAAGAACTTCCAACAAGTTCTACAAGAGTAGAAGCAAAGAGAGAAGCTCCAAGTCAAGGTCCTACAATGACAAAAGATCTTCTAGTCGAGAGCGAAATTGCTACAATTGTGGAAGCCCCGGACACTATTCCAATGAGTGTACGGCCCCCTACAAGAGAAGAGAAGATTCTCCCAAGAGAAGAAGTAGAAGAGAAGAATCACCATCTAGAGAAAGAAGGAGTAGAGATGATCGTTATGAACGAAGACCCTCACGGAGAAGCAAGGATTCGGAAAGAAAGGACAAGTCATCAAGGAGCTACACAAAACGAAGACATCAAGCTCATGTTGGTGAATGGGTATCCGGCTCCGACTCCGACAACCACTCCGAGAGAAGCTATCACTCCGACTCCGAATATACTCAAGATGAAGGTGTTGCCGGTCTAGCACTTGTGACAACCAACTCCTACGACATATTTGACTCACCAAATGAAGGAGTTGGAACATGCTTCATGGCTAAAGGCCCAAAGGTATCACACCCCGAGTATGTTGATTTCAATAGTGATGAAGATGACTTGTTAGGTGATGATGATTTACTTGTTGACAACTCTAGTGATGAATACTATGATGAAACGTCAATTAATCATGCTAATCAAGATAAAACGAATGACAATGATAAGGAGAAGATTGAGTCTCTAACTAAAGAACTAAACACTCTTAAGTTAGCTCATGAAACTATCTTAGGAGATCATCGAGAACTTTTAAGGACTCATGAGAAATTGCGCTTTGAAAAGCTCAACCTTGAGCAAGAGCATGAGTTCTTAAAAGCAATCAATGATGATCTTCGCAAGAAAAGTTCTTCTTACATTGCCAAGCGTTTACTCTTATCCACTTACATGCCTCAAGTCAAGTCTAGTAACAAGAACAAGAAAGATTCTTCCTCTAGTAGTAACAATAATCATGCTAAATCCAATATTGTTGCTTCTAGTAGTTCTCTTGATTCCACTAATGATTCTCTTAGCCAAGTTACACTTGAGCAAGAAAATAGCTTATTGAAGGGAATTATAGAGAAAGGTGTTTACAAGAGCCTTGCCGGAAGTAAGCAATTCGAGGAAATTGTACGCAAGCAAGGAAGGCACCGGAAGAATCAAGGTGTTGGTTTTGAACGAAAGTTCAATGCCAATGGAGTTGAGTGGGAAGAAGATCAATACCCCAAGACGAAGTTTGTTCCTCAACAAGAGAAGTATGATCCTACTTCTTTCAAAGGGACACAAGCTCAAGATGATCTTCCACCACAAGACCACAAGCAAAAGGCAAGGACAAGCTTCAAGAGGAAATTGATGCATTTGAAGAAGCTCCTAAGGCCTTGGTCAAGTGGGTTCCCAAGACTACTTCAAGTTCCACTTCATCAAGTACAACTACAACACCGAGGATTCCCATCAAGATGGTGTGGATCCCGAAGAAGAACTAGAGAGTTCTTGAGGGTGACTCCGCCAACATACTTCACTCTTATCATCTTGGCAAGAACAAGTGCAATCAACTTCCACATCTTGCACTAGTTCAAGGAGTCACAAACCCTCTTGTTGGTAAGACAAGGGACAAGGTAACCTAAAAGCTTTCATAGACATCATCTTGTGTGTGCATCACTTTATGTCTATGGATATCCTTGTTTGTTCCTTGTGGGACTAACCCGTGTAGGTATTGAAAGTGCAACTCACTCCAATGGATAGCTCCAAATGATCTACATCAACATTGAGCATCCACATCTTCAACATCTACATGAAGTCATCATCGACAAAACCCAAGGTTAGTTCATCCCTCTTAGGGGGGATCTCACATCTAGGGGGAGCTTTACTCTAAGAATTGAGCTAAAGCAACTCTAATGGTGTGAACACAACAAATGCTTTATGTAAAAGTGGTAACCCCACTTGTGCTTAAACGATGAGTATGACCTATGATCAAATGTTCTCATTTGACTCCTAAGTCAATATACTCATATATAGATGACCTAGTCATCGCCAATTGTTTGATAGATGCTAGAATTGGTTGTGCATGCTTTGCCACATATTTCAATTGCCATTTTATTGTGTGAGCATGTTGATTGCATATTTCACTCATTCGAGGACATCCACTTGTTGTTTTGATTGATTGTTTTTCTTTTCTTTTGCCAAGTGGATGGACAAGAATGCCTAAGAACCCTCTCTAGCTATCTATGCTTTTCTCGTCTCAAACTCTATTCATGCTACATCACAAAATTTGATCAAGTCAGATTCGAACCACTCTGTGTGAGGAGCACTCGGAGTCCCCGATTCGCCATAGACTTAAACTTCCAGAACTTCTTTGTGCTTTTCGGTCTGACCGATTCCTCCATTTCGGTCATACCGAGATCACTAAGTCGATCTAGGTTTTCAATCTCGGTGCAACCGATTTGAACCTTTCGGTCACACCGAGTTTTAGTAACTGCTTGCAGTTATGAATCTTGGTGCCACCGAGTTGTTCCACTCGGTCACACCGACAGGGTCGGGCTATATATACTCACGGGCAAAATTTTGGAAATTTCTCCAAAACCCCTTCGCCTGCGCATAGCTCGCTCTGCCTCATGGGTCTCCGGATCGTCCTCCTCATCGCCAGCCGCCTCCTGTCGCTGGTCTCCGCCGCCGTCAACGGAATTCTTCCCCGCCGTTGCCGCCGTAGCGAGTTCATCGCCGAACTAGGGTATGGAATCGATCATAGTGCTATCCCCGTCCGATTCCTAGCACATTGTGTTCCTTATGATTCTTACCACAATTGAAACGCTTCTATCCAGTCAAAACACTCCGTAGATTAGAGTTGAATTGAAAATTTAGGGTTAGGTTTCCACCGAAACCATCTCGGACCATCCGAGTTGTGGAACTTGGTACCACCGATTCGGCTCAGGCCATTGCACATGTAATTTTCGGTCTGACCGAGAATTGCAAATCGGTGTGACCGAGTTCAGGACTTTGTGAAACCCTAGCAGTCTCGGTGCCACCGAACTGTGACTCGGTCTGACCGAGTTCACTAGTTTAGGTTCCAACAGCTGCTTCGGTATCACCGAGTTTACAAATCGGTTGATCCAAAATGCTTTCTGTGGAAAACTAAAACTAAGTTTTTGACTCATTCTTTTGCAAAAACCTCTACATTTTGTGATGCTCATCCACTCTATCTCATCTATATCTATTCACAGGGTCTGATGTCAGTGTTTGCAATATGTCTGATCAGAGTGACAGCCAGAACAGGTCAGAGGAGCAGGTTCACCTGAGTGAGGGCACTAGTCCCTCTAGCAGTTCAGATGATGGTAGCAGGAGCACTCCCAGCAACTTGCCCAAAGCTGCCACCGAAAAAAGGAGGAAGAAAACTTCAGAGTCTGAGGATGAAGACTATGTGGCCACTGAGGATGATGCCACATCAAAGAAGAAAGTGCTCAAGAAGGAGTACAGCTCAGCTGCAGCTAAGCCAGGGATGAAGATCAAAAGGCCAGTAGGAAGACAACCCATGTCAAAGGCCAGAGCATCTACTCAAGTCCCTTTGGGATCTGAACCCAAAGAGGCTGCTACAAAAGGGAAGAAGAGGAAGGAGAGGATCAAAAAGACCACTGCTAGAGTGCTTGGGAGATCCTCAATCATGAGAGATTCTGAAGAGGAAGAGGAAGAAGAGGTTGCTACACCAGCACCTAAGGCACAGAAGCTTATGGGTGATGCTATCAGGACAGGGGCTGTTTCATCAAAGCCCAAAGAAGCACCCAAAGCAGCCTCCAAGCCCAAGAGTGCACCTAAGAGGAATACCAGGAGTATACCAGCTGCTGAGAAGAACAAGACCCCAGTGCCTGAAGTTGCTGCTGATGAAGATGATGAAGGACAAGTCCTGAGGAAGTTCAAACCCAAGATTCCAGACCACAATGATGCTCATCATGTGGCTGAGAACATGAAGATCGGGAGAGACTCAGGACTGAGGAAATGGAGAGAGACAGACCCATATGCTACAAGAAGAAGAACTGCCGTTGATTACATGTTCCACACAAAGGAACAGCAAGATTTCTATGAGACAGTGCTGCTGGACAACAAGTCTATAGTGTGTGAAATGAGGTGGGTCGACTGGAAGTATATCAAGGAAAATGAGGAACACTATCCTGGTGTGTTTGACAACTTCAGTGCTTGTGGAGTTGTAGACTTTGTTGGGCAGAAGCTCACAAAGTGGAATGAGGAGCTCATAATGCAATTCTACTCCACAGCACACTTCTATCCAGATGGCGGGATAGTATGGATGTCTGAAGGTACAAGGTACCACTCAACTATTGAGGAATGGGCAAATCTGATCAATGCTCCTAAGGAAGAGAAGATGACTTGGATGTTTATGCCAAGAAGAAGATGGATCACATCTCCATGGCAAACATGTACAAGGAGATTCCTGAAGATGATCTTGAGACTCACCAGTTTGGGTCAGTAAAACACTTGCTGTCAGGGCTGCCTACAATCAATTGGATCCTTAGGCACACTCTCTTGCCCAAGTCTGGTGATCGCAGAATGATCAGAGGCCATGCAATTAACTTGCTACATATATTTGATGTGCCACAGAAGTTCAAGGTCATGAGCCTTATAGTTGAGACTATCAAGAGGACTGCAGCTGACCAGAAAAGAAGTTGTGGATATGCCCCACAGATCCAGGAGTTGATAAACTCAAAGATGGGCACAGGCACATACTTGTTGGATAAGGAACACTTGCCTATCTATCCTGACTTTGAGGACAATCAAGTTGTGATGAATGAGAATGAACCATCATCAGTACAAGCTCAAGAGAAGAAGGAGAAAACAAAGAAAGAGAAGGCTGCCAAGATGCCAACTCAAGAGGAGGCATCTGAGTACTTTTTTGAAAAGCAAGCAGGACCAGCTTGGTTATTTGATAGCATCAACTCTGAGGATTGAGAAGGGACTGGCCACCCTGACTCAAAACCAGGAGAGCTTGGAAAGAATCGTGGAGCAAAAATTCTATGACTTGGATGTGAAGGTAACTGAGATTCAGTCAGTTGTGGAGCAGCTACAAGATGATATGCAGGAGAGGAAGGGCAGAACAACCACTGATGCATTTTCCAGAGGGCCTCGAGCTCAGAGATCAACTACAGTGCCTGTTCCAGACACTAGAGCCACTTCATCTGCACCAGCTACAACTTCAGCGCAACCAGCTCCAGCACCAACTCCATCAGCTCCATCCACATCAACTGAAGCCTTCGTTCTTGGAGTTCTCTGGACACCACCACCTGAAGACCAAGCCTGAGATACGTTTTAGTGCTATGCATTTTCTATTAACTTTTTGGTAACTTGTTGCCAAAGGGGGAGAAAAATGTATAGATCATAGTCTTCGAGAGAGAGAGAGTTTGCTTTTATTCTCTCTTGCTTTGGTGGTTGAACTTTGTTTGTCTTTTGATTGCTTGAGATACTATGCTATTTTCTGTGAGACATTGATCATCATGTGGTTGATCATAAGCTACACTTATGCTTGTTAGATGATATTATCTTACTTATCCTTATATGATCATTCGCTTTGCTTGGTGATGAGTGCATGTATTTAATTCTTATCATTTTGAGCGCTCCACCAAGATGTATGTGACATGGAAGAGTAACCCATGATCCTAACTCATTGTGCATTTGCAGTCCAAAGCAAATCTTAAGATATGCACAAATTTAGGGGGAGCTCTTGATTTTCACATACTTCTCAAAGCGACAATATCTTTCACTCTTATTATCATTTGTCGAAGCTTTGATCTATATGTTGTCATCAATTACCAAAAATGGGGAGATTGAAAGTGCAACTATCCCTGGGTGGTTTTGGTAATTCCTAACAACATATAGCTCATTGAGCTAACATTATTCCAAGATTAATATTTCAGGAAAAGCTCAATGAATGGCATGGCATGGATGAGGAAAGCGGATCCCTCAAAATTCTAAGGACAAAAAGTTTGGCTCAAGCTTCAAGATCAAGACTCTACATTTTATATTCTAGTGATCCAAGATCACATTGAGTCTATAGGAAAAGCCAATACTATCAAGGAGGGATGAGGTGTTGCTTAATGGCTTGCTTGCTCAAAATGCTTAGTGATATGCTCCAAAACCCTCAACTACCTTCCCACATCCACATATGACCTAAACCAAAAGTCAAACTCGGCCCCACCGATTCTTTCTATCCGGCGCCACCGAGTTTCAAATGTCATAACCACTGCCACAAACCCTAGGCAAATCGGTTTCACCGATAGGGATCTCGGTCTCACCGAGATGGGATTGTAATCTCTCTGTTTCCCTTCGTAATGTTTCGGTCTTACCGAGATGAGCGATCGGTCCCACCGAGATTGCAATGTAAACTCTCTGTTTCCCTTTTGTAACATTTCGGTCTCACCGAGATGAGCGAATCGGTCCCACCGAGTTTACCTGACCAACTCTCTGGTTAGCTTATTACCAAAATCACCGAGTTTGTGTAATCGGTCACACCGAGATTACGTTATGCCCTAACCCTAACCATATCGGTCCTACCGAGTTGCATCTCAGTCCCACCGAAAATCCTAACGGTCACTAGGTTTGCTGAATTGGTCCGACCGAGTTTAACCATTCGGTCCCACCGAGTTTGGCAAATTGTGTGTAACGGTTAGATTCTGTGTGGAGGCTATATATACCCCTCCACCCACTCTTCATTCGAAGAGAGAGCCATCAGAACATACCTACACTTCCAATACACATTTTCTGAGAGAGAACCACCTACACTTGTGTTGAGGTCAAGATATTCCATTCCAACCATATGAATCTTGATCTCTAGCCTTCCCCAAGTTGCTTTCCACTCAAATCTTCTTTCCACCAAATCCAAATCCTGTGTGAGAGAGTTGAGTGTTGGGGAGACTATCATTTGAAGCACAAGAGCAAGGAGTTCATCATCAACACACCATTTGTTACTTCTTGGAGAGTGGTGTCTCCTAGATTGGCTAGGTGTCACTTGGGAGCCTCCAACAAGATTGTGGAGTTGAACCAAGGAGTTTGTAAGGGCAAGGAGATCGCCTACTTCGTGAAGATCTACCGCTAGTGAGGCAAGTTCTTCGTGGGCGACGGCCATGATGGAATAGACAAGGTTGCTTCTTCGTGGACCCTTCGTGGGTGGAGCCCTCCGCGGACTCGCGCAACCGTTACCCTCCATGGGTTGAAGTCTCCATCAACGTGGATGTACGATAGCACCACCTATCGGAACCACGACAAAAACATCCGTGTCTCCAATTGCGTTTGAATCCTCCAAACCCTTCCCTTTACATTCTTGCAAGTTGCATGCTTTACTTTCTGCTGCTCATATACTCATTTGCATGCTTGCTTGAATTGTGTGGAGATTGCTTGACTTGTGCTAAGATAGCTAAAATCTGCCAAGAACTAAAATTGGGAAAAGGCTAGATTTTTATTTGGTCAAGTAGTCTAATCACCCCCCCCCCTCTAGACATACTTTCGATCCTACACCATGGTGTTATTTATGTGCAGAAATAAAAGTTCTCGGAATGACCTGAAGCTCCACGGAGATTATTTTTGGAAATAATAAAAAATACTGGCAAAGAATCAGGGCTAGGGGGCCCACACCCTAGACACGAGGGTGGGGGCATGCCCCTTGCCTCGTGGTCCCCTGGAGCTCCACCGACCTCAACTCCAACTCCATATATTTGTGTTCGGGGAGAAAAAAATAGAGGAGAAGGATTCATCGCGTTTTACGATACGGAGCCGCCGCCAAGCCCTAAACTCTCTCGAAGGGCTGATCTGGAGTCCGTTCGGGGCTCCGGAGAGGGGAATCCATCGCCGTCGTCATCATCAACCATCCTCCATCACCAATTTCATGATGCTCACTGTCGTGTGTGAGTAATTCCATCATAGGCTTGCTGGACGGTGATGTGTTGGATGAGATTTATCATGTAATCAAGTTAGTTTTGTTAGGGTTTGATCCCTAGTATCCACTATGTTCTGAGATTGATGTTGCTATGACTTTGCTATGCTTAATGCTTGTCACTAGGGCCCGAGTGCCATGATTTCATATCTGAACCTATTATGTTTTCATGAATATATGTGAGTTCTTGATCCTATCTTGCAAGTCTATAGTCACCTACTATGTGTTATGATCCGGCAACCCCGAAGTGACAATAATCGGGACCACTCCTGATGATGACCATAGTTTGAGGAGTTCATGTATTCACCATGTGTTAATGCTTTGGTCCGATACTCTATTAAAAGGAGGCCTTAATATCCCTTTGTTTCCACTAGGACCCCGCTGCCACGGGAGGGTAGGACAAAAGATGTCATGCAAGTTCTTTTCCATAAGCACGTATGACTATATTCGGAATACATGCCTACATTACATTGATGAATTGGAGCTAGTTCTGGGTCACCCTAGGTTATGACTGTTACATGATCGATCGCATCCAGCATAATTCTTCATCATCGATCCAATGCCTACGAGCTTTCCATATATTGTTCTTCGCTTATTTACTTTTGGGTTGCTATTGTTATCATCACTATAAAACACCAAAAATATTACTTTTGCTACCGTTACCTTTTGCCACCGTTACCACTACTATCATATTACTTTGCTACTAAACACTTTGCTGCAGATACTAAGTTTCCAGGTGTGGTTGAATTGACAACTCGGCCGCTAATACTTGAGAATATTCTTCGGCTCCCCTTGTGTCGAATCAATAAATTTGGGTTGAATACTCTACCCTCGAAAATTGTTGTGATCCCCTATACTTGTGGGTTATCAATGCCTTTTTTATCCTTATCTGCTTGTTAGGTTGGTTGCAGTGAGCATTTGTCCAGTTTTCAAGCATATGCCCTATTTATCTGTATTTTCTTGTTAGGTTGGTTGTAGTGAGACTCTGTCCAGTTTTCAACGGCTATATTTGGTTGTTATACTGGTCATTTATACCTTGTTTATTTCAGTCATTCACAATGTGTTGTTCATTATGTGCAAGTCGGAACTGTGCCGCTCGACTACATCAATGCCAGTATGAACAGCTATATTTGGTTCCAGTTATTCCTGGTGTAGTTAACACATGCCCTTTATTTTAGTTTTACACATTTATCCAGTGTGATGTTTAAGCTTTTCCTACGTTCTATTCATTTTCAACAATACGAGTTCTAATTGCAATATTTAATGGCTGTTAAGCCTGTTGTCAGTAACATTGCCTTCCATTTTATATCTGCTTTAATAGCATGCTGAAACCAACACAATCAAGCTATCATTTGGAGATGATGTTGTTTACCTTTGCTATATTTGTTTGATGTTAAGATTGCTGTACATATCATGCCTTTCCACTACTTATGCAGGACAACAACGGGAGTGGCCTCCATTTTCCGCCGAGGTTAGCTTCATCCCTTGGCTTGTACTCCCCCATTGTTCCATAATGTAGTGCATATTGATCCAGGCCTGGACACTAGTTAGCTTCTAATATTGACTTGTTGCTTGTAGGTACATATGCCCTTGGCAAGGATCCACGCATCGACCTTTTTTGCGTATGGGGCAATGAGATATTGATGAACAAGCATCAAGTGAGGAAACTGATAAGGATTATTAGCAAAAAGATATGAATGGTGGCAAGCAAATTATTTGTTTATGCTCTATCCAACACAATAGTGAGTTGTAGGATGGTAACTACAAACTCTGCAGCCTTCTCTTTTTACTGCCCATAATGAGTTGTTAGACAACAGTGTCTGAATCTTTTTCATTCCTAGTGGTTCCTGAAGCAGTTCACTCAAGATTACCTCGCAAAGTACATGATTGGTGGACACGCAGTGAAGGTTAAATTATTTCATCCAGACTACAATGAGCATCGAGAAGTCCTAATGAAGACAGTGAAGGATGGACGGGCAGCCATCATAAGGGGTTGGCCTAGAGTCGTGCGCGCATTACGCATGGAGGAGAGCACAATATGGGCATTCCGCTTCACATTCTCCAGCAACCAAAATGTCTTTCGCCTCTCTCTCTCTCTTTATAGTCTTTAGTACAACTATGGTTCATCATTCTTTACCTCGTGCTTCTGTAGTTCTTTAGTATATGTACCTGTGCATCGAATTATAGATTCGTGGTTGAACCTATATTTGTAATAAACATGGTTGGATATGAAATAAGTGATTTCCTACTTTCAAATTCAAAACATGTGATTTTAAAATTAGGTATTAATTAGGGATTACACTGCATAAGGTTTGCAAAAGTGAAATGTCTGCGATATACGTGGAGATCAGAAACGTTTATAGGATCCACTACGTGTGCGATCAATCTCCACTTCACACACGACTTTCTCTTGAAAACTGTTTGCATTAGGCCACCTTGCACAAATGTTACCACATAAAAAGTGTGTGTGTGATGGATAGCCTTTGCCACACAGTTTATTCTATGCACCGTGTGTGATGCATTCAATAACGCAAATGATAAAATTATTCATATTGTGTGCAATGGCAACTCTATCACAAACAATTTAACGGGAAAAATTGTGTGTGATGTACCTGTGAACGGAAACGTTTTCCTTGGAGCGACTGTGTGGGATGTACATACGAACGGAAACAATTGTTTGGCGGGGACTGACTATGTGTGATGTACTTGTGACCGGAAACAATTTCGCCGTATAATCCTATATATTTTAGCTCTACTGATGTATTTCCGTATTTGAGCGCTCGCCGATCGCACACGACCTCATTTTGCCGAGCGTGTGTGCCAGGAGGGCATATCCCCAATGGTTTCTGGGTCGTGTGGGAAGGACCCCCTATCGCCCACACTCACTTGGCGACAGTTCCAAATGCTGTTGCGGAAAGGGGTTAAAAACCGTTTGTTTAGCATCGACGCATACCAGTGAAAGGCTCTGGTGGTGACGCCGCCATGGGCCCCACGGTGACCTCCGTCCTACCGTCCTACTAGTCTTGGCCTTATTGCACCAATATGGAAACCTTTTCCTGATGCCTCGGGACTCCTCGCCTACGCTTGCCCCTTTAGCACCAAACAGGAAACTGGTACTCTGTGCCCGCTGGCGTCCGCCTGGCCTTGGTCGTCATGGCTCACATCACGTGAACATCGCGAGGTGCCCCTTGCATAGATATCTCCACTCCTCGGGAGCCAGCCTGGTGAGGCCGCCCCTGAGGAAGTCTTGGCGTCGTCCGCCTCGCAAGGCTTGGCCCCTCGTGAGGGTCTTGAGTGGTTGTTGCTGAAGACAGGTCATACCAGGATGTTGGTGGAGCCACGCCCTGGGCCGCAGGCAGGGAAGTCTGGGTACCCTCGTTCCTAGGACGCCAACGGGGCACTGCTCTAAAAATGAATAATGATGATCATCACACTTCTATTTACTTATAACTCAAAAGAAATAAAAATTACAACTTGATACCTATGACAAAATATTACTCTATATGAATGCCTCTGGCAATGTACCAGGATGTGCAATGATCTAGCATATCATGTATGAAAAATGATGAACGGTGGCTGAGCCACAACTACGATGTCAGCTATATGATCATGCAAAGCAATATGACAATGAATGCTCAAGTCATCAAACAGAAGCGGTGGAAGTTGCATGGCAATATATCTCGGAATGGCCACGGAAAAGCCATAATAGGTAGGTATGGTGGCTGTTTTGAGGTAGATATAATAAGCTTATGTGTGATAGAGTGTATCATATCACAGGGTTTGGATGCACCTGCAAAGTTTGCACCACATCTCGATGTGAGACAGGGCAATGCACGGTACATAGAGGCTAGCAAATTGCGAAAAGGTAAGAGTGTGTATAATCCATGGACTCACATTAGTCATAAATAACTCATATACTTATTGCAAAAGTTTATTAGCCCTTGAAGCAAAGTACTACTACGCATGCCCCTAGGGGGATAGATTGGTAGGAAAATACCATCGCTCGTCCCCGACCGCCACTCATAAGGAAGACAATCAATAATAAATCATGCTCCAACTTCATAGCATAACAAGAGACTATACGTGCATGCTTCGGGAATCACAAACCTTAACACTAATATTCTTAATAACCACAACTGTTTACTAGTACCTCCCACATATTCCATCTCTATATCACAAAACTATTGCAACGAATCAAACATATCATATTCAATGATCCATAGGTTTTATGTAGGATTTTATGACTAACCATGCAATTGACCAATTCCTTTTTGACTCTCTAAATAGATGTAAGTGAGGTATGAGAGTTTAATTCTTTCTATAAAATGTCATGCTCTAATAAATATAAGTTAAGCGAAAGAGCATTCTTCAAATAACGGTTTTCTATGTGAAGAGAAACAAGCAATCCAAACTTCAAATGATAGAAGTGAAGCACATGAAGAATTCTATAAAGCCACACTCAAAAGACATAAGTGAAGTGCAATGAGCATTCTATAAATCAACCATGGACTATTTCACACCAGCATGGTGCATAAAAGAAAAGTGAAAACTAAATGCAAAAGACGCTCCAAGATTTGCACATATCACGCGAACGAAATGAAACCGAAAACATACCGATACTTGTTGAAGAAAGATGGGATGCCTTCCGGGGCATCCCAAGCTTAGACGCTTGAGTATCCTTGAATATTTACTTGGGGTGCCTCGGGCATCCCCAAGCTTGAGCTCTTGCCTCTCCTCCTTCTCCTCACATCGAGACCTCCTCGATCTTTGATCACTTCATCCACACAAAACTCAACAGAAAGTTCGGTAAGATCCGTTAGTATAATAAAGCAAATCACTACTCTAAGTACTGCTGCAAACCAATTCATATTTTGTTTTTGCATTGTAGCTACTGTAATATAACTTTCCATGGCTTAATCCACTGACAGAATCGATAGTTTCATCAAAACAAGCAAAACAATGCATCAAAAACAGAATATGTCTTAAACAGGATAGTATGTAGTAATCTGAACATTCACCATACTTCTGGTACTCCAAAAATTCTGAAAAATTTAGGAAAAATAAACATTTTCTATAGAAAGACAGTGCAAAAAGTTTCAGAACCGTTTGGCTTTCCAATAAAAAAAATGTAAAATTGACCACTACAGCCAAAGTTTCTGTTTTGCACCGCACAAACCAACAAGCAATCTAAAAATCCTAAAAGAAAATCTTGGCACGTTATTTTTATATTACAATGGAATTGTACAAAGGGATAATTATTTTTGTTGAAAAGTTTCTGTAATTAATATTCACAAAGTTTTCAAGGGCATGAACAAAGTTCAAGGCTAGCTCCCGCTTCCACGGTGCTCGTCTATCTCACTTTCACTTTTCTTTTTGTGAAGTTTTAAGTTCCCCTCTATATTTTTTTGTTTTTAAACTTTATAAAAGCACTCAACAGAAATAAATGACTCTCTAAAACTTTTGGGTTGTCTCCCTGCAGCGCTATCTTTAAAATCATTAAGCTAGGCATAAAGTGCTCAAGTAATGAATCCACCCGGATCCCAAGGTATATCAAAGCCAATTTTAATTAGCAATGATTTGGAATTTACTAGTGAGCACAAAGCAACATATATCAAGTAATGACGAAGTCTAACTCTCTTCCTATGCATCGGCATGTCATACAAGAACAAATCATGCACATCATGTAAAGGCCAATATAGAGCATAAGAAGTTTCTTGCAATTTTATCGTGATGGAAACATAGATAGGTGGAGATATAGTTCCTCTCTCATAATAATTGCAAGTAGGAGCAGCAAGAACATGCATATTATATTCATCAAAATCATCATGTGCAACGGTAAAAGGCAACCCATCAATGTAATCCTTAATAAGTGCAAACTTCTTCGATATAGTGTAGTTTGGAGAATTCAAAAAGATAATAGGACTATCATGCGTGGGTGCAATAGAAACAATTTCATTCTTAACATACGGAACAATAGCAAGTTCATCTCCATAAACATAATTCATATTGGCATCTTGTCCACAAGCATAGCAAGCATCATCAAAAAGGGATATTTCAAACAAATCAACACGATCATAGCAATTATCATGGCAATCATCCTTCGGTAAGCACAAAGGAAAATTAAATAATGTATGAGTTGAAGAGTTACTCTCATTAGAAGGTGGGCACAGGTAGCTAATCCGATCTTCCTCCTTTTGTTCTTTGCTCTCCTCATCATCTTTTTCATCCAATGAGCTCATAGTTTCATCAATTCCTTCTTTCATAGACTCCTGCAAAATATTAGTCTCTTCTTGGACAGCATAGACTTTCTCAATAAATTCATCAATATCGAAATTGAATTTATAATTATCACAGCAATATTTAAGGATGGCAAAATTTTCAGGCCTATAAACTGAATAATCAAAATCTTCAAACTTTTCAAACAAAGATTCAATTTCATAAGCACCCTTAAAAGCAACAAATTCTTCTATTCATTCCACATCATAATAATCATATATACCATTAGCATAAGAAGCTAAGGTTTCATTATCATTAAATTCACATGAAAAGGGAAGATGTGGAGCATTCATCCTGGAGCAACAAGAAAAATCATATCTCTGACATAAATCCCAAGCATAACATTGCAACATTTCAATTTGATCCCATAAAAGCTTTCCCTTTTGAGTCAAGCGATAATCCCTAAAGTATTCACGTTGATCCAACGTTACTCCCATTATCAAGTTGAATGGGGTTTTCTCAAGATTATCAAAGTAGTGCATAATATTTTTAACATAACGAGCATCGAGGGTTTTAGGAGGTTCCCTACTTCGTTTTGTCCCTAGGCAATCGATAACAAGTAACGGTAATCATTCTTGTAATTTTATATGAGGGAGAAGCATGAGCTAACATACTTTCTCTACTTGGATCATATGCACTTATGATTGGAACTCTAGCAAGCATCTGCAACTACTAAGGATCATTAAGGTCGTGAAACCCAACCATAGCATTAAGTATCAAGTCCTATTTACTCCCATGCGCCATAACCCACCTACTCGGGTTTAAGTTTCTGTCACTCTCGCAACCCACCGTAAGTAAACCATGAACATATTGCAACACCCTACAACGAGGGCCCCTCACGTTTGCACGAGAACGGAGGGCACCGTAGGACAACACCACAAATAAAATATACAATCATACCAACCAAGATCACGATTAACCCACACGACAAAACGAATCTACTCAAACATCATAGGATAACCATAGATCATTGGGAAATAATATATGGAGTTGAGCACCATGTTTAAGTAGAGATTACAGTGGGGGGAAGAGGTGTTACACCGCTGCATAGAGGGGGAGAAAGTTGGTGTTGACGGTAGCAAGATTGTTGATGTAGATCGTCGTCTCGATCGTTGCCCCGGTGGCACTCCGGCGCCACCGAAAGTGAGGGGGAGAGAGCCCCCCTACTTCTTATTCTTCCTTGGCCTCCCCCTAGATGGGGAGGAGAGTTCCCCCTCTGGTCCTTGGTCTCCATGGCCGCGGAGGGGCGGGAGCCCATCCGAGATTGGATCTCCCTCTCTGTTCTCTTCTGTTTCGCGTTCCCACATCTGGCCAAAAACCGTTTCTTATATTCCCGGAGATCCGTAACTCCGATTGCGCTGAGATTTTAACATGATTTTTTCCAGATATAAGCTTCCTTGCACCCAAAGTACAACTCCAACCGACGTACGAGGTGGGTACAACCCACCACCGCGCGCCGGGCTCTTGGGCCGTGCACTGGTGTCTTGTGCCCTGTGTGGGCCTCCATTTGCTGTGATTCCAACTCCCAAAAATCACATATATTACAAAATAATTATCCGCAAAATTTTATTGCATTTGGACTTCGTTTGATATGGATACTCTGCGATACAAAAAACATGCAAAAAATAGGAACTGGCACTGGGCACTGGATCAATAGGTTAGTCCAATAAATCATATAAAAAGTTGCCAAAAGTAGGTGAAAGTGGTATAATATTGGCATGAAACAATCAAAAATTATAGATACAACGGAAACGTATCACCAACCATAGATGTCCATGCACATGAGACTGGTTCCACCGACTGACATGCAACTAGTTTTGCATAAAGATGGCTAACTGGTGTCTGTTTCTCCTACCTTAGTTGAAACGAATTTGATTACGACCGGTCCTTGAAGAAGGTTAAAACAACAAACTTGACGAATCACCGTTGTGGTTTTTGCCGTAGGTAAGAACGTTTCTTGCTAGAAACCCATAGCAGCCATGTAAAACTTGCAACAACAAAGTAGAGGACGTCTAACTTGTTTTTGCAGGGTATGTTGTGATGTGATATGGTCAAGACATGATGTGATATACGTTATTGTATGAGATGATCATGTTTTGTAAATTATCGGCAACCGGGAGGAGCCTTATGGTTGTCTCTTTATTGTATGAAATGCAAACGCCATGTAATTGCTTTATTTTATCGCTATGCGTTAGCAATAGTTGTAGAAGCAATTGTTGGCGAGACGACCACGACTCTACAATGGAGATCAAGGTGTCAAGTAAGTGACGATGGAGATCATAATGATGCTTTGGAGATGGAGATCAAAAGCACAAGATGATGATGGCCATATCATGTCACATATTTTGATTGCATGTGATGTTTATCTTTTGTGCATCTTAAGAACGACGGTAGGATTATAAGATGACCCCTTCACTAAATTTCAAGATAAAAGTGTTCTCCCTGAGTATGCACCGTTGCTATAGTTCGTCATTTTGAGACACCACGTGATGATCAGGTGTGATAGACTCTACGTTCACATACAACGGGTGTAAGATAGCTTTGCACATGCAGAATACTTGGGTTAAACTTGATGAGCCTAGCATGTACAGACATGGTCTTGGAACACTAGAGACTGAAAGGCCGAACGTGAATCATATAGTAGATATGATCAACATAGAGATGTTCACCATTGATGACTACCCCATTTCACATGATGATCGGACATGGGTTAGTTGATTTGGATCACGTATCACTTAGATGACTTGAGTGCGCGCTAGGAGGCCCAGGCGCGCCCTGGTGGGTTGTGCCCACCTCGGGTGCCCCCGGACCGCCTCTTTACTCTATAAATACACCAATATTCCCAAAATCCTAGGGGAGTCGACGAATATTGATCCAACCGCCGTAGAGTACAGAACCACCAGATCCAATCTAGACACCATCTCGGATGGGATTCACCACCTCCATTGGTGCCTCTCCGATGATGCGTGAGTAGTTCTTTGTAGACCTTCAGGTCCGTACTTAGTAGCTAGATGGCTTCCTCTCTCTCTCTCTCTCTCTCTCTCTCTCTCTCTCTCTCTCTAAATTCTCAATACAATGGTCTCTTGGAGATCCATATGATGTAACTCTTTTTGCGGTGTGTTTGTTGGGACCGATGAACTTTGAGTTTATGATCAGATCTATCTTTTTATATCCATGAAAGTATTTGAGTTTCTTTGATCTCTTTTATGTATGATCTCTTATAGCCTCATATTTCTTCTCCGATATTTGGGTTTTGTTTGGCCAACTTGATCTATTTATCTTGCAATGGGAAGAGGTGCTTTGTAGTGTGTTCGATCTTACCGTGCTTGATCCCAGTGACAGAAAGGGAACCGACACGTATGTATCGTTGCTACTAATGATAAAACAATGGGGTCTATCTCTACATAGATAGATCTTGTCTACATCATGTCATAGTTTTTATTGCATTACTCCATTTTTCCATGAACTTAATACACTAGATGCATGCTGGATAGCGGTCGATGTGTGGATTAATAGTAGTAGATGCAGGCAGGAGTCGGTCTACTAATCTTGGACGTGATGCTTATGTAATGATCATTGCCTGGATATCGTCATGATTATTTGAAGCCTTGTCAATTGCCCAACAGTAATTTGGTCACCCATCGTTTGCTATTTTTCTCGAGAGATGCCACTAGTGAAACCTACGGCCCCCGGGTCTCTTTCTCATATTATTTGCCTTTGCGATCTACTTTTCCATTGCATTTATTTTTAGATCTATTAATCCAAAAATCCAAAAATACCTTGCTACAATTTATTCTTATTTATTTTATTTGACGCTCGATCTATCAATCTATTACAATTTATCTCACGTCCGTTTGCCTATCTTGAGGCGCCGTACCTGGAAGGGATTGACAACCCCTTTAACATGTTGGGTTGCGAGGATTTGTTATCTGTGTGCAAGGGTTGATTATGTTGTGTTGCTTGGTTCTCCTACTGGTTCGATAACCTTGGTTTCACATCTAAGGGAAATACCTAACGCTGCTGTAACGCCCGGATAATCATGCTACAGTAAACCCGCGTAAATGATGCCATGTCACCTCGGTTACTGTTGCTAATCTATCGTTAGTTCGAAACCGATTCAAATTCAAATTCAAAATAAAGTTAAATAATAAAAGTTTTCAAAAATTAAAACAAAAATGTTCGGAGCATGCCAAAAATGGCATAGGTAATTATAGTGCAGCAAACACCTTTTTAACAGAAATGTAAATAAATAAGAAAAAGAAAATACAACAAAGGAAAAACAAAACAAACAAAAGAAAAACTAAAAAGAAAACCCCTAATGGGCCTTGGCCCAGTTGGCCAACCAGACCAACCAGGCCGGCCCAGCCGGCCACTCCCGCCCCCACTCCCTTATCCCCTCTCTCCCGTAACCCTAGCCTCCAACCGCCCCACTTCCCCCACTCCCTCGTTCCCTCCCCCTCCTGATCCGATCTGGATCGGGGGCTCGACCCACACCACGCCCCGCTGCCTTGGACAACTGTGCCGTCGCCGTGGTCCGCACCAACACCGTCGGAACGCCACCTCGCCATCCTCCTCCTCGATACCACGCCGCAGACGCTCGCCTCCCCGTCGTCCGGTCATCCCCGTCGACCTCCCCGAGCCCCGCTGCCCATGACCCTGTGCCTCGTGGTGAGGCCCCCGGCCTCTCCACCTCTGTCCCCGTCCCCGTCGACCTGCATGCACTACGGCGCCACGCCCCTACTCGGTCGCCGCGGCCATGTCTGCACTGCCGCGCCCATGCGTCCTCCCGCACGCGCTCACCCCGCGCCCGTTCACGCTCCCGCGCGCCCACAGCCGTGACTGTGTCATCCCGCTTCGCCCAGCCGCCCGTGGCCTTTTCTCCCCGCCTCGCCCCACACTGCCAGTCGCCTCGCCTCCACTCGCGGCACCCCCTGTGGCCGCCCCGTGCACATGACGCCCCTCGTTGCGCCCGCCTCCCCTCGCCTGCAACTTCAGATGCTCCCGCCGCTGCTCCTCCCTCTCACGCCGGCCTTGTCCACAAACTGCGCTGTTGCAACTGCCTCGCTCGCCGGCCGCGCCTCCCTGCTGCTGCGAGCGCCTACATCAGCAGCCCCCCTGCTCACCTGTGTCGCGCTGACCCTCGCGCCGTCACCTCGCACCCGCAGCCGCTGGCCGCCGGAGCTCCCTGCCGCTCGCCGCCCGCCGCCACTCGTGGCCTCCTCCACGCCCCTGTGCGTGTCCGTTCGGGCGACGCCGTGCTCGGGTTTGCCCGTTAGCGCTCGCCCGTCGCCTTGTAGCCCGCACCAGTTAAGCCCCTGGCCCAATGACAGTCGGGGCCCACCCAGAACGATTTAATAAAAAAGGAATTAAAATAAATAATAATAAAAATATATATTAATTAATTAACTTAATTAATCCTGTTTAAATTAACTAATTTAGATTAATTAACCTAATAACTAGTTAACCTAATTAACTACTGTTAATTAGATAAACAGTCACTGATAGGTGGGACCCACATGTCTGGTTGACCAGGTCAACTGCTGACGTCATGCTGATGTCAGCGTGCACTGTTCTGGATAATGTTAAATTAAATTAATAAAATAAATGCTAAAATTGATTTAAATGTTCTAAAATTAATATAAAATAAACCGTAGCTCGGATGGAAAAACTTTGTACATGAAAGTTGCTCAGAACGACGAGACAAATCCGGACACGCATCCCGTTCGTCCGCCACACATCCCTAGCATAGCGAACACGCAATTTCCCCCTCTGGTTCATCTGTCCGAAAACGCGAAACCCCTAGGGATATTTTCCCGGATGTTCCCCCCTTCACCGGTACCACCTCATACCGCGTTAGGGCACCCCTAGCACCGCTACTTGTCATGTCATGCATCGCTATGCATCTGTTTGCTTAATATTTATTGTTTCTTCCCCCTCTTCTCTCGCTAGACACCGAGACCGACGCTGCTGCTACCCAGTATGACTACGATGTTGACGACCCCTCTCTCTTGCTAGAGCAACTAGGGAAGCCCCCCCCCCCCTGATCACCAGATATCGCCTACTCTTCTCTCTACTGCTTGCATTAGAGTAGTGTAGCATGTTACTGCTTTCTGTTAATCCTATTCTGCTGCATAGTCTGTCATTGCTGCTACAGCTGTTGATACCTTACCTACAATCCTAAATGCTTAGTATAGGATGCTAGTTTATCATAAGTGGCCCTACATTCTTGTCCATCTGCCATGCTATACTATCGGGCCGTGATCACGTCGGGTGTTGATCACGGGTATATACTATACCTACTACACATGATATATGTTGTGACTAAAGTCGGGTCGGCTCGTTGAGTACCCGCGGTTGATTCACGAATTGGGGCCTGGAAAGACATACTTTCCCGACGGCCCTCTGTGTGGATATTTGCGGCGGAGCGACAGGGCAGGTTGAGACCACCCAGGTGAGAGGTGGGCCTGGCCCTGGTCTACGTTCGCGGTTACTTCAAGATAACACGCTTAACGAGATCTTGGTATTTGATCTGACTATGGCTACTGGCCTATACGCACTAACCAACTATGCGGGAACAGTTATGGGCACTCAACGTCGTGGTATCAGCCGAAGCCTTCGTGATGTCAGCGACTGAGCGACGCGCGTCGGGTTGGACCGCATAACGTAACTTCCTTTGTAATGGAGGTTGCTAGGTCTGCTCATCGGCCGCCCTCGCAACATGCAAGTGTGCAATGGGCGATGGGCCCAAACCCCTGCGCCATAGGATTTAGACCGACGTGTTGACCTCTCTATTGTGCCTAGGTTGGGCTGCGACGTGCTGATCTTTCGAGGCCGAGCATGACCCAGGAAAGTGTGTCTGGACAAAGGGGATCGAGCGTGTTGGGAAATATGGTGCACCCCTGTAGGGAAGTTAATCTATTCGAATAGCCGTGATTTTCGGTAATAGGACGACTTGGAGTTGTACCTTGACCTTATGACAACTAGAACCAGATACTTAAAAAAACACACCCATCCAAGTGCCAGATACAACCGGTGATCGCTCTCTCACAGGGCGACGAGGGGAGGATCGTCGGTTAGGATTATTGCTATGCGATCTTACTTGGTGAACTTACCATCCACTCTCTTCCTCTACTGCAAGATGGAGGTTACCAGAAGCGTAGTCTTCGAAAGGACTAGCTATCCCCCTCTTATTCCGGCATTCTGAAGTTCAGTCCACATATCATACCCCTTTTCCATTTGATACCAATGCATACATATGTAGTGTAGTTCCTTGCTTGCAAGTACTTTGGATGAGTACTCACGGTTGCTTTGCTCCCTCTTTCCCCCCTTTCTATACCCGATTGCTGCGACCGGACGATGGAGCCCAGGAGCCAGACGCCACTGTCGACGACGACTACTACTACTCGGGAGGTGCCTACTACTACGTGCAGCCAGCTGACGACGACCAGGAGTAGTTTAGGAGGATCCCGGGCAGGAGGCCTGCGCCTCTTTCGATTTGTATCCCAGTTTGTGCTGTGTGACGCCCCCGATTCAATTGTACGCTAATCATACACACAAACGTGTACGATCAAGATCAGGGACTCACGGGAAGATATCACAACACAACTCTACAAATAAAATAAGTCATACAAGCATCATATTACAAGCCAGGGGCCTCGAGGGCTCGAATACAAGACCTCGATCATAGACGAGTCAGCGGAAGCAACAATATCTAAGTACAGACATAAGTTAAACAAGTTTGCCTTAAGAAGGCTAGCACAAACTGGGATACAGATCGAAAGAGGCGCAGGCCTCCTGCCTGGGATCCTCCTAAACTACTCCTGGTCGCCGTCGGCGGGCTGCACGTAGTAGTAGGCACCTCCCGAGTAGTAGTAGTCTTCATCGACTGTGGCGTCTGGCTCCTGGGCTCCAACGTCTGGTCGCAGGAATCGAGTATAGAAAGGGGGAAAAGAGGGAGAAAAGCAACCGTGAGTACTCATCCAAAGTAATCGCAAGGAAGGAGCTACACTACATATGTATGCATTGGTATCAAATGGAATAAGGCTATCATATATGGACTGAACTGCAGAATGCCGGAATAAGAGGGGGATAGCTAGTCCTATCAAAGACTACGCTTCTGGCCACCTCCATCTTGCAGCATGTAGAAGAGAGAAGAAGGCAAGTCCACCAAGTAGCATCGCATAGCATAATCCTAACCGATGATCCTCCCCTCCTCGCCCTGTGCGAGAGCGATCACCGGTTGTATCTGGCACTTGGAAGGGTGTGTTTTATTAAGTATCCGGTTCTAGTTGTCATAAGGTCAAGGTACAACTCTGGGTCGTCCTTTTACCGAGGGACACGGCTATTCGAATAGATCAACTTCCCTGCATGGGTGCACCACATAACCCAACACGCTCGATCCCATTTGGCCGGACACACTTCCTTGGGTCATGCCCGGCCTCGGAAGATCAACACGTCGCAGCCCTACCTAGGCTCAACAGAGAGGTCAGCACGCCGGTCTAAATCCTATGGCGCAGGGGTCTGGGCCCATCACCCATTGCACACCTGCACGTCGCGAGGGCGACCGGAGAGCAGACCTAGCAACCTCCATTAAAAAGGAAGTTGAGTTACGCGGTCCAACCCGGCGCGCACTGCTCAGTCGCTGACGTCATGAAGGCTTCGGCTGATACCACGACGTCGAGTGCCCATAACTGTCCCCGCGTAGATGGTTAGTGCGTATAGGCCAGTAACCAGACTCAGATAAAATACCAAGATCTCGTTAAGCGTGTTATTTTGAAACAACCATGGACGCCGACCAGGACCAGGCCCACCTCTCTCCTAGGTGGTCTCAACCTGCCCTGTCGCTCCTGCCACAAAGTAACAGTAGGGGGCCGTCGGGAACCCAGACCCACCTCTACCGGGATGGAGCCACCTGTCCCTTCATCCCCCAACTCCGAACAGTATCATAAGTAATGTAACAGTATAAAGTATATCGCATATGCCCGTGATCACCTCCCGAAGTGATCACGGCCCAGTAGTATAGCATGGCAGACGGACAAGAGTGTAGGGCCACTGATGGAACACTAGCATCCTATACTAAGCATTAGGATAGCAGGTAAAGGTAACGATAGTAGTAGCAAGGACAGGCTATGCATCAGAATAGGATTAACAGAAAGCAGTAACATGCTACACTACTCTAATGCAAGCAGTAGAGAGTAGAGTAGGCGATATCTGGTGATCAAGGGGGGGGAGGCTCTTGCCTGGTTGCTCTGGCAAGAGAGAGGGGTCGTCAACAGCGTAGTCGTACTGGGTTGCAGTGACATCGGTCTCGGTGTCTAGCGAGAGAAGAGGGGGAAGAAACAATAAATATTAAGCGAACAGATGCATAGCGATGCATGACATGACAAGTAGCGGTGCTAGGGGTGCCCTAACGCGGTATGAGGTGGTACCGGTGAAGGGGGGAAACATCCGGGAAAATATCCCGGTGTCTCGCATTTAAAAAAATAAACCGGAGGGGGAAAGTTGCGAGTTCGATAGGTTAGGGATGTGTGGCGGACGAACAAGCTGCGTATCCGGATTCGTCTCGTCGTTCTGAGCAACTCTCATGTAGAAAGTATTTTCATGTGAGCTACGATTTATTTTATATGATTTTCTAAAGTTTTAAATCATTTTTAGAATTTATTTAATTAATTTAATCCAACATTGTCCAGAATAGTGCATGCTGACGTCAGCAGTCAATAGGGGCTGACTTAGTCAAACAAACAGATGGGTCCCGCTCGTCATTGACTGTTTAGTCTAATTAGGGTTTAATTAACTTAACTAACTGATTAGATTAATTAAACATGATTAATTAACTTAATTAATTAATTTAATTATTTATTTGTTTATTTATTTAATTCTCTCTTTTTTTCTTTTTTTCTTTTCTTCTTTTTAACGTTCAGGGGCTGGGGCCCCACCTGTCATTTGGACAAAGGGCCACAGTGGGTCGGGCGAATGGGCGGGCGCCCGAACGAGCGCGTGCCCGAGGGGCACGGAGCGCTGGGTGCACCGGGTGCGGCCACGGCAGGCAGGGCGCGGCCCCGGCGCAGTCGGCCGGTAGCGGCGGCCCGGCGAGGTTGTGGGGGCGAGGTAGGGCGCTGGTTTGTGCGCCGCTCGTGTGTGCAGGGGAGGGGGAAAGCTACAGGCGGGGCAGGGGACGGCAGGGAGCGAGGCGCCGACTGCGAGCAAGGCGGCGGTAACAGAGGGCGGGGCCGACGGTATCGCGCAGGGCGACGCGCCGGCATGGCCGCGGGGCAGGCGCATCAGCAGCAGTGCACGGCGGAGCGGTTCGGCACGGGGACGGCTGGTGCGGTGCGCGCACGCTGGAGACAGGGGAATGGTGGCCGCGGCGAGGACCGTGCGGGCCTGTGGCCATGCATGGGCGACGTGTCCGGGCAAGGAATGTAGCGAGGGGGAGGAGCTCACCCCTGATGCAGGGGTACGGGCGGCAAGGATTGGCGAAGTCCGTCGAGGGGGAGGCCGAGGACGTGGTTCTGGCGAACGACGACGACGTGGCAGCCCTGGGGCATTGGGGATGGCAGCACAGAGGTGAGGTAACGCCACAGAGGAGGACGGAGGCGCGACGGGGCGGGCATCGGGCGACGTCCAGGCCGCCGGCGACGAGGGCGGCGGGCCATGGCGCGCGACGGCAGTGGGGGGGGGTCGGGGGCGTCGGTTGCCTCAATCCAGATCCAGCGGGGGAGTGGGTTGTGTGGGGGTGAGGGGAGTGGGGAGTGGGACGACTGGGGAGGGAGTTTAGGGTTCGATCGCCCCATGGGTGATGTAGGCATCGACTGGGCCGGCCTGTTTGGCACCGAGGCCATCTGGGCCATGGCCCAGCGAGGGGGGGTATTCTCTTTTTTTGATCTTTTCCTTTTTTTCTTTATTTTCTTTTCTGCTTATTTATTTCTCCTATCATGTTTTCATTTAGCCTTTAATTTATTTTCAAATCTAAAAGATAAAAGTAGTTTCTAATTTAGTGTATCTAAATATACTATTGCCACATTAACTATGGACCCCAATAAAATAGTTTAGTATTTTGTTAATTGTAAAAGGCATGTAATTAATTGTTTTTGATACTGTAATAATTATTTTAGAGCCTTTAAACACTTCTTCAGAGTCTGGTTTCGCCACCACAATTACCTATGATTTTCCGACACCTTTAGGACATTTTTGTTTTAGCGTTTCAAAACATTTGTTGCTTGCTTGATTTTGAATTTGAATTTGAATCGTTTTCGAACTAACGAAAGGTTAGCAACAGTAATCGAGGTGGCGTGGCATCATTAGCAGAGGGTTACTGTAGCTTAGTTATTCAGGCGTCACAATTCTCCTCCACTACAAGAAATCTCGTCCCGAGATTTTAGAGGGGAGTGATGGGTAAGGAATTTGGTTACGAAATTCTAACGAGTCTTCTAGGTCTTGGTTGCTCTTATCGAAGCAGTTGATCCATTACGTTGATGTCTCCATTTCTCTGCTTCATGTCATCATGATGAAGTCGTCCTTTTCTTTGGGAACTCCAACGTACTTACGAATAGGTAAGGGGCAGCTCGGCTATGACAGAATGCTTATGAGGGAAACAATCTAGGGTTAACCCATGAATGAGCATAAGACTATCTCTCGAGTTGAACATATAAAATACATCAAGAGTAAGGTACGAAGGTACAATAAGAGGTTCCAAGCGGATAGATAGCTGCTCGAAGCCTGAACCAGAGTGAGAAAGCGGTTCAGAGCAGCGAGAGTAAGTATTGCGTCTGATACCAGAATAGAGCACTAGGAAGGTGGCCCGTGAATTAAATACGAAACTAAGCGTGGAGAATAACCATTAGTAACAGGGTTGTATAGGAGAGTCAGGTTTCGATCCTTTGGAACTGTGGGTTATGGGCCCAACTTGTGGTTAAAAGTAGGAAGGGTGTTGACATCTTGCACGGTCATGATAGCAAGACAAGTCAGAGGGTAGCCTATCAGTTATGTCGGCAACAATGTCGGTACTAAGGGCGAGGGACGAAGAGAACCATTTTCCTGCTCGTTGAACGAGGTGGACCAATAGGCAAGGTTCTCATCCATCGGTGGTTACCAGAATGCTATCGACAAATGTAGCAGGGTCTTATCGACACGGCTGTACACCAAGGTGTTTACATAAGCAGAAGAATATTACTGCTTAGATCATATGGATCACAAGGAAGGCTAAACAAATCAATGGAAAGGAAAATGTGATCATCAGATCAAACAGAATAATGGAAAGGAAAATGTGTTTGACACATAAACCAAGGGTATTTCCTTCCCAACAACAAGCAGAGCAAGATATCCATGACAGGATATAAAGTAGAAAATCTTTTAGGTAAGGGGAGATAAATTTAATGACATTACCCATACAACAGTGTTTGGATAACTGAGCAAGAAACATTTAGCATTGGGCTTCAAATGTTCTTGTTGAAAATCAGAGTACCACAGACATGCTTCGAGATAGCATTGACATGGTCTTCAAGCGAAGGTCAAACTTGGATACACAAAGGATTCATCAGGAACAACATATAGAATAAGTCTTACGATTTCCTCATGGAAGAATGGTTAACCTTGCTAAATAGGAAACTATAACAATAGGTTCTCCGGCCAGGTGTGCTAGGCATGACATCACTTTACCGGGTCATATAAGGACCAATGTTATGACTCTTGGAAAAATATTGCAACCATCATATCTGACCGAGTTTCAGATTTGATTGGTGTCAGGATACCTCAGACTCAGGATGCTTGAGAAGAAAAGGTGCAACACAATTTGACGAGATGACATTGTGAGATTCTCAGAAATGATCTATGGAAGTGAGCCCTGAAACAAGAGTTCATCAGTAAACCAAGGAGATGATGAGGAGGTGGCTGATAGGCTCAGCAACAAATCATCGAGATTTCTGAAGGATGGATTTCCACAATTATGTGAACAAGGAAATATCATTTGTCGGATCAAATGATATAATGATGTATGCTCGAGGGAAACATACACAACTGAACAATGATAGAAGAGTGCACCCAGGAATCTGGACTAGGTAGCACGATCAATGTTCGAATGATGATTCAATAAGCAATAGACTTAGAATGAAACTGTAGACCAATAACTTCATAGCAATAGGGTTGCTAGAAGTTTAGAATTTACACATCACAGACCATTTGTCGGTATTCCGGTTAGAAACAACACGGAGACCAAGAAATGAACGCAAAAGGCGAGAGATATTACTATATCAAGAATTCTCAAGAGGTGGTAAAATTACCACGACATTCTTGACATAAAAGGTGGTAATATTCCAAGGTAAAGAAGAACAAATGCAGGATAGCAAGGATCTCAAGGTATAACACAAAACACGAATAAGTTTGTGTTGAACGGAAGGCAATAAAGTGGTCGGTGAAACACAAACCATTGAGGGGCGAGGATGGTATTTCTCATCAAGAATTTGATATATATCTTGGAAGAGCTCAGGATGTTGATGATGACCACGATGCATTTGTCGAGGGGTTTCATGAAGATGTAATTCGGTCGGTGATGATATCAAGTCAAATGATGATGTAGCGAAAGGTTATGGGAACCAAGGGTACGCCACAAACTCGAAATCAAGTTTGTTGTTCCAGTAGAAATGATATGACGAGGAAGATCGACGTAAGATTAGGTCATCTTCGAAAATTTTGCTCCGAGAAGAAGGACCAGGTAGCACAGTTAAAATTTAGCACGATAATGATATAGCCAACTGGGCTAGGAATGACTTGAAGGATTATTAAACTCGTAAGCAATGAAAATTACTTATAGTTATTGAATCAGAGTACAGACTCGATTCACTATCGGTGTCCTTGAGTGTCTAACAACTCAGAACTCGGGGAAAATTTTGGAATCAGTGAGAAATAATACTTGAAGAAGAACTCATAAGAAGTTATGCAGTTCCATGATAATCTCGAGATACCAGGGGGGTAATACTCGACGACAAATCAAAGTAGAGGTTGGACTGGGGTATTACTCTGCAGAAGAGAAGTGCTTAAACTTGCATGAGAAATGGTATTTAAAGGAGAACGTGGTCGGATTGCAAAAGGCCAGACCCAGATATAAGATGACTTATACCAAGGGAATAATTAATTTAAGAGAAGCTTTAATGATAAGATCTACATCGTGTCCATGGGCATGAACACAAAGTTCAAGGGCGACTCCCACTTCTCCAATGCATAACCTTTCATTCACTTCTCACCTTCGAGGAAGTTGTAGTGTTGAAATTTTATCTGGCAAAATACCAGAAGTGTATGACTCGTAAAAACTTTCGAGTTCACACATATTAAGGAAGGCATAGGTTCAACCCATCAGGGTATCGTGGAAACATATACCACAAGCTTCAATAGTAAATACCACCAGCTCGAAAACAGAGCATGGTTGAGAAAACAAAGGATACAATTTACCAAAAGCATTATGTATCCGAGGAAAGGCTCACAACGTTATTGAATAAGGAGGACACTATTGAATAATAATCCAATAAAGGATCTGACGGTCCATAGCGGAGCTGATGTGAGCATCGGCACACAATTAGTTGAAGAAAGGATGCAAGGGCATCCGATTATAGAACACCTGACTGATTTGATGCTTAGATATCAAAGGAATTATGATTTCCAAATAGAAGGATCAGAAGCAGACGCTCTGATCAAGGGTGGATAAGTTCAATAGACCTAAGGGTACAATTGACGGCAAACAGATTGGTCGAGAACAAGCTCATGTTCAAACAAAATGACGTCCGAGCCAGACAGATAATTTAAAAGGATCAACTGATGATGGCATGCATTCGCACTCATGTTTAATCAATAGGATCAAAATGATGGTGTCTAAGGATACTAACGAATATTGTCAGACATATGGAAAGCATCCATAATGCAAGCAGACAAGTATTGCAGAGCAATAAGCTACTAAGGAATTTTGGAGGATCGAATAGTATTTCTAAGACCATTGTGAAACACATGAACAACTGGGGGATGAGCGGATACTCGATAAGTGCGAGAATTATCCATAGGGGTATTCAGATGACAAAAAACAGTAAGGCAGTAAGCTCAAAGGATTATCGAAACAATGACGAGTATTTTGGGGTATCTTGTAATAACAAGACCAACTGGGGATGAATGTAAGAATAACAACCGCAAGTAGTTACCCATAAGGGTTGACGGTGGAAGGGGAATTGCAAACGCGATGAACACAAGTTCTCGGGTTAACAGCGGAGAGTATCTTCAGGGTCTTCACGTGCAGCAGACGATCATCAGTAATAAGGGGCTCTCCGGGTGAAAGTGATAACGAGATCCTAATGTTAGATTTAGCAAAATTCATTTAACCCGAATAGAAGAGAGATTAGAGTCCCAGAGTATAGACAAGGAGTAAAAGATCCTAATACCACCCAATGGCGACGTGGGCCCGTAAGCCACACGACCATGTTAGTAAAAGTTTTTCAATGACTAGACTCGGCTTCGGCCAAGGAGTTGGGAAGGGGGATTCCTACAGGCAGTCGGCTCTGATACCAACTTGTGACGCCCCCGATTCAATCATACACTAAACATACACACAAACGTGTACGATCAAGATCAGGGACTCACGGGAAGATATCACAACACAACTCTACAAATAAAATAAGTCATACAAGCATCATATTACAAGCCAGGGGCCTCGAGGGCTCGAATACAAGAGCTCGATCATAGACGAGTCAGCGGAAGCAACAATATCTGAGTACAGACATAAGTTAAACAAGTTTGCCTTAAGAAGGCTAGCGAAAACTGGGATACAGATCGAAAGAGGCGCAGGCCTCCTGCCTGGGATCCTCCTAAACTACTCCTGGTCGTCGTCAGCGGGCTGCACGTAGTAGTAGGCACCTCCCGAGTAGTAGTAGTCGTCATCGACGTGGCGTCTGGCTCCTGGGCTCCAACGTCTGGTCGCAGCAATCGAGTATAGGAAAGGGGGAAAAGAGGGAGCAAAGCAACCGTGAGTACTCATCCAAAGTACTCGCAAGCAAGGAGCTACACTACATATGTATGCATTGGTATCAAATGGAATAAGGGTATCATATGTGGACTGAACTGCAGAATGCCGGAATAAGAGGGGGATAGCTAGTCCTATCGAAGACTACGCTTCTGGTAACCTCCATCTTGCAGCAGGAGAAGAGAGTAGATGGTAAGTTCACCAAGTAGCATCGCATAGCATAATCCTAACCGATGATCCTCCCCTCGTCGCCCTGTGAGAGAGCGATCACCGGTTGTATCTGGCACTTGGAAGGGTGTGTTTTATTAAGTATCCGGTTCTAGTTGTCATAAGGTCAAGGTACAACTCCAAGTCGTCCTTTTACCGAAGATCACGGCTATTCGAATAGATTAACTTCCCTGCAGGGGTGCACCACATTACCCAACACGCTCGATCCCCTTTGGCCGGACACACTTTTCTGGGTCATGCCCGGCCTCGGAAGATCAACACGTCGCAGCCCTACCTAGGCACAACAGAGAGGTCAGCACGCCGGTCTAAATCCTATGGCGCAGGGGTCTGGGCCCATCGCCCATTGCACACCTGCACGTTGCGTACGGCGGCCGGAGAGCAGACCTAGCAACCTCCATTACAAAGGAAGTTGCCTTATGCGGTCCAACCCGGCGCGCGCCGCTCAGTCGCTGATGTCACGAAGGCTTCGGCTGATACCACGACGTCGAGTGCCCATAACTGTCCCCACATAGATGGTTAGTGCGTATAGGCCAGTAGCCAGACTCAGATCAAATACCAAGATCTCGTTAAGCGTGTTAAGTATCCGCGAACGCCGACCAGGGCCAGGCCCACCTCTCTCCTAGGTCGTCTCAACCTGCCCTGTCGCTCCGCCACAAAGTAACAGTCGGGGGCCGTCGGGAACCCAGGCCCACCTCTACCGGGATGGAGCCACCTGCCCCTTCAGCCCCCAACGCCGAACAGTATCATAAGTAACGTAATAGTATAAAGTATATCACATATGCCCGTGATCACCTCCCGAAGTGATCATGGCCCAGTAGTATAGCATGGCAGAAGGACCAGAGTGTAGGGCCACTGATGGAACACTAGCATCCTATACTAAGCATTAGGATAACAGGTAAAGGTAACAACAGTAGTAGCAAGGACAGGCTATGCATCAGAATAGGATTAACGGAAAGCAGTAACATGCTACACTACTCTAATGCAAGCAGTAGAGAGTAGAGTAGGCGATATATGGTGATCAAGGAGGGGGGGCTTGCCTGGTTGCTCTGGCAAGAGAGAGGGGTCGTCAACACCATAGTCGTACTTGGTTGCAGTGATGTCGGTCTCGGTGTCTAGCAAGAGAAGAGGGGGGAGAAACAATAAATATTAAGCAAACGGATGCATAGCGATGCATGACATGACAAGTAGCGGTGCTAGGGGTGCCCTAACGCGGTATGAGGTGGTACCGGTGAAGGGGGAACCATCCGGGAAAATATCCCCGGTGTCTCGCGTTTTCAGACAGATGAACCGGAGGGGGAAAGTTGCGAGTTCGATAGGTTAGTGATGTGTGGCGGACGAACGGGCTGCGTATCCGGATTCGTCTCGTCGTTCTGAGCAACTCTCATGTAGAAAGTATTTTCATCTGAGCTACAGTTTATTTTATATGATTTTGTAAAGTTCTAAATCATTTTTAAAATTTATTTAATTAATTTAATCCAACATTATCCAGAATAGTGCATGCTGACGTCAGCATGATGTCAGCAGTCAATAGGGGTTGACTTAGTCAAACAGACAAATGGGTCCCGCTCGTCATTGACTGTTTAGTCTAATTTGGGTTTAATTAACTTAACTAACTGATTAGTTTAATTAAACATGATTAATTAATTAATTAATTAATTATTTGTTTATTTATTTAATTCTCTCTTTTTTTCTTTTTTTCTTTTCTTCTTTTTAACGTTCAGGGGCTGGGGCCCCACCTGTCATTTAGACAAAGGGCCACAGTGGGTCGGGCGAATGGGCGGGCGCCCGAATGAGCGTGTGCCCGAGGGGCACGGAGCGCTAGGTGCACCGGGTGCGGCCACGGCAGGCAGGGCGTGGGCCGGTGCGGTTGTGGGGGCGAGGTAGGGCGATGGTTCGTGCGCCGTCGTGCGTGCAAGGGAGGGGAAAGCTACAGGCGGGGCAGGGGATGGCAGGGAGCGAGGCGCCGACTACGAGCAAGGCGGCGGTAGCAGAGAGCGGGGCTGACGACATCGCGCAGGGCGGCGCGCCGGCGTGGCCGCAGGGCGGGCGCATCAGCAGCAGTGCATGGCGGAGCGGTTCGGCACGGGGACGGCTGGTGCGGTGCACGCACGCTGGAGCCAGGGGAATGGTGGTCGCGGCGAGGACTGCGCGGGCGCGTGGCCATTCATGGGCGACGTGTGTGGGCAAGGAAAGTAGAGAGGGGGAGGAGCTCACCCCCGATGCAGGGGTACGGGCGGCAAGGGTTGATGAAGTCCGTCGAGGGGAAGGTCGAGGACGCGGTTCCGGCGAACGGCGACGATGAGGCGGCCCCGGGGCGTTGGGGATGGCAGCACGGTGGTGAGGTAACGCCGCAGAGGAGGACAGAGGCGCGACGGGGCGGGCATCGAGCGACGTCCAGGCCGCCGGCGACGAGGGCGGCGAGCCATGGCGTGCAACGGCAGCGGGGGGGAGGGGCATCGGTTGCCTCGATCCAGATCCAGCGGGGGAGTGGGGGTGTGTGGGGGCGAGGGGAGTGGGGTGTGGGACGACTGGGGAGGGAGTTTAGGGTTCGGTCGCCCCATGGGTGATGTAGGCGCCGACTGGGCCGGCCTGTTTGGCACCGAGGCCATCTGGGCCATGGCCCAGCGAGGGGGGGGGTGTTCTTTTTTTTTATCTTTTCCTTTTTTTTTATTTTCTTTTCTGCTTATTTATTTCTCCTATCATGTTTTCTTTTAGCCTTTAATTTATTTTCAAATCTAAAAGATAAAAGTAGTTTCTAATTTAGTGTATCTATATATACTACTGCCACATTAACTATGGACCCCAATAAAATAGTTTAGTATTTTGTTAATTGTAAAAGGCATGTAATTAATTGTTTTTGATACTGTCATAATTATTTTAGAGCCTTTAAACACTTCTTCAGAGTCTGGTTTCGCCACCACAATTACCTATGATTTTCCGACACCTTTAGGACATTTTTGTTTTAGCGTTTCAAAACTTTTGTTGCTTGCTTGATTTTGAATTTGAATTCGAATCATTTTCAAACTAACGCAAGGTTAGCAACAGTAATCGAGGTGGCGTGGCATCATTAGTAGAGGGTTACTGTAGCTTAATTATCCGGGCGTCACATGCTAGCCTTCTTAAGGCAAACTTGTTTAACTTATGTCTGTACTCAGATATTGTTGCTTCTGCTGATCCGTCTTTGATCAAGCTCTTGTATTCGAGCCCTCGAGGCCCTTAGCTTGTAATATGATGCTTGTATGACTTATTTTATTTGTGGAGTTGTGTTGTGATATCTTCCCGTGAGTCCCTGATCTTGATCGTAAACGTTTGCGTGTATGATTAGTGTACGGTCAAATCGGGGGCGTCACAAGTTGGTATCAGAGCCGACTACCTGTAGGAATCCCCTTCCACACTCCTTGGCCAAAGTCGAGTCTAGACATTACAAAACTTTTTACTAACATGGCTGTGTGCCTTACGAGCCCATGTCGCCATCTGGGTGGTATTAGGATCTTTTACTCCTCGATCCTTACTCTGGGACTCTAAACTCTCTTCTACTCGGGTTAAACGATTTTACTAACTTTAACATTAGGATCCCGTGACCACGTTCACCCCAAAGTTGGATAAGCCCTAGTTATTCCTTAGAGTAGTATATTGAACTTTATCCACACTGTCATTTGACTCCTTTGAAACACCTTTGTTTTTAGATGGAGCCCACGAGACAGGTCGTGTGCCACACGATGGCCATTGGTGCCTCAGGATCACCTGCTGTGTTGGTTGAGATGATGACCTATCTGGGTTATCGCTGGCACCCTGAGTACAGCGTCTATGAGGAGTACCAGGACTTCAACCAGGAGCAGTACCGTGCCATCTTCCACCTCTACTCTCGGGAGTATGACTCCACTACTGTGATGCACACTGCTCATGGTGTTGGAGTGACTATCGATATGGTGGTCCACGATGCTGCTTATGCTGCTCTGACACGTCTTCGTGGAGAGTATCAGGAGTTGGACACCTCCCCTTTCAGGCACATTGCTATCGCATCCGATGTTGGCGCGGAGGGGTACTACACTGCTGCCTACTCCACAGTCACCCAAGAGCCCTTCTACCATCAGAACCTGGTTCTGCATACTGATGGGATGGATAGAGCTAACCGAGCTCTTTGCCACGGGTTGTACACCACCCGTCAGCACCTGTACCGTGCTCTGATGCTGTTGCACCCCTCTGTCCGATCTGGTGATCTGTCGCGTTCTGTGATCTACCCTGCCAGGACCGTGATGCCCCAGGGCGTCGGCTGGCCAGATGTCGGAGGCTACTCTCCCACACTTGGTCCTCTCCTGCCACCTGCGTGTCGGGTTCCGTAGCAGAGTATCCGCGGACCTCAGGCTACTCACGTGGAGGACTTCCCGTCGCGTCACTACCAGCTGTCAGGCTACACCTACCTCCGCAGTTCCTCCTGGAACTGATGTAGGCTTGCTTGTTAGTGTTAGAGCATCTCCAACGGCTGCGCGAAACGACGCGCACGCGCGGTAAACGTGGCCTTTAGCGCGCGCGGGGCGTTTTGCCGCGCTCCAGCGGCGGCGGGAAAACCACGCGCATGGGAATCGCTTGCGCGCGCGCGAAAAGGCGCCAGCTCGCACGCCATTTTTGCGCGCCGCTTCCGGCGCGCCTATAAAGTGCGGCGCGCGCCACGCGCCTCTCCACGCCTCCTCTTCTCCTCTTCCTCTCTCTCTTCCACGCGCCGCTCCAGCGCCCCGCCACCGACGCGCCTCCACTGCCCCAGTGCCTCGCCACCGACGCGCCGCCATGCCGTCGCGCCGCCGAGGAGCGTCTGGCTACCGCGGCGTCCGCCTGCGCCCCAATGGCGGCTACTACGCGGAGATACGCTCCGGCGATCTCCGGCTCGGCCTCGGCACGTACGGGACGGCGCCCGAGGCCGGCCGCGCGTACGACGCGGCGGCGTGGTGCCTAGGCCGGCCGCGCGGCCAGATGAACTTCCAGGATGTCTACACGCTCCAGCAAGCACTCGACCGTGCCCCACCGCCGCGTCTGAACACGGCACAAGACCGTGCGGAGCACGCCGAGCGGCAACGCCGCCTCCTCGTCGCCCAGGAGGACGAGCGGGTCATGGCGGAGTGGTGCCACCGCCACCCGGAGGACGTCGCCTACGAGCAGGCCTACTGGGCAAGGCGTCGCGAGGAGGACACGCGAAGGCGCCGCGAGGCGCAGTTGGACAGGCGTCGGCGCAAGGCGTTGGCGAACGCGCAGTCCGATCTCGTTGCAGCAGGTGGGCAGTCGTTCTTCACGCCGAACGATGATCGGTGGTTAGACATCTGGCTGGATACCTCGGACGACAGCGCTGAGGAGGATGATGATAGTGATGATAGCGACTTAGAGTAGTTTTTTTATGCAATCTATCTTGTTTTTTATCGTTTGTTGTTTTTAATTATTATGCAATCTATGTTTCAGATGTAAAATACCTTTGTATCATTTTAAAATCTATGCAATCTATCTATTTTCCAATAGCCTAGAATGAGCGCGCGTGCTGCTTTTTTGCGCGCTGCTGGAGCGGCGCGCGCGTGCTGCATTTTAGCGCGGCTGCTGGAGCGGGCGCAGCGCGCCGCGCCAAACCAGCCGCTGCGCGCGCGGCATATGTGTTTTTTGTGCGCGGTGCGACCGGCGCCTGTTGGAGATGCTCTTAGATGCATTCACTGCGAGCCTACGTGCCGCCTATGATGTTCTTAGGCTATGTACTGAACTCTGTGTTTCGAACTCTATGCATGATCTCTTTTGTAAGATATGCCAACTACTATGTAGTATCTATCGTGTTCCTTTCATTATGCATGTTTTATCATGAATTATTTTTGCCCTTGCAAATTCTCAATGCTGAACTACCCCTGTTATATATTAGCAGGATGGTTAGACCAGGTGCTCGTGGTCGTGGTGGCCATGCCCCACCACCGCCTGAGTACATGGCTGGTATGATCGAATAGTTCGAGCAGAACCGCAAATTCGTGGAAAATATGATGGCTCAGTTTCCTTGCCCCAATATGAACCCGTAGCCAGCCCAAGTGACTCTATAGGATTTCATCCGCCTCAACCCAACTGTGTATCGCAGCTCTACTCAGCCTCTGGATGCTGATGACTGGCTCCGTGGCATCACCTATGAGATGGAGTCTGTTGATGTAGCCCCTGCCAGCTATGTCACCTTTGCTTCCTTCTTCCTGAAAGGACCCGCTGCTCAATGGTGGGACAGTCACAGGTGTACTCTGCCGGTTGGAACAATCATCACCTGGCCAGACTTCCAAGCTGCTTCTCGTGCCTGCTTCATTCCTCGGGGAGTCATGGACCGAAAGAAGCGCGAGTTCCGCAATCTCACCCAGGGCAACAAAACTGTCGAAGCTTACCAGTGGGAGTTTCTAGACTTGTCTCGCTATGCTGAAGAAGACATTGCAACTAATGCACGCAGACAGGAGAAGTTCCGTGATGGCCTTCAAGCTGACATCAAGCTCGCACTTTTAGTGCATGATTTTGCTGATTTCGCCACCTTGGTGAACAAGGCCATCAATGTCGAAACTGGTCTGCAGGAACACCAGAGCTCTCACAGGAGCAACCGTGACACGGGCTCATCTTTGGGCCCGTCCTCGCAGAAGCGTAGGATATGGATTCCCAACAGCATGTACCAGCCAACTGCACCTGCTCCAAGGCAGTCTTATGCTGCACCGCGTCTGCCTCCCCCACCAACTAGGCAGCCGAGACTTCCAGCTCCACCACCCCGAGCTCCTGTTCCCACTCCCAATAATGGTCTGTGCTACAAGTGTGGCCAACCAGGTCACCTCACCAGGAACTGCCTTCAGAACCAGAATCAACTGGCCCTTCCTGCAGCTGGCCGTGGAAGCAACCAACCTCACAACAACAATGCCAGGTCTTATGGTCGTGTTCATGCCAACCACGTTGATCTCAATGAAGTTCTAGACCAGCCTGCTACTGTGATGGGTACACTCCTCATAAATTCTATACCTGCATCAGTTTTATTTGATACAGGTGCATCGCATTCATTCATGTCAGAAGATTTTGCATTCATGCATGGCATTAAAAGCGAGGACATGAACACTTCGCTATTAGTACACACTCCCGCGGGCCAATGTCGGACCTCCATGATTCGCAATGACGTCCCCGTTGAAATCGAAGGACTGGAATTTCTTGTCTCTCCCATCGTACTGAAGTCCTGTAGCATCGACCTCATTATGGGAATGGATTGGTTGAAAGCGCGTACTGCTTCTATAGTTTGCGCCACTAAGATCGTCCATCTGCTACACCCTTCTGATGAAATAATTGCTTACCAAGCTCATCTTGTTTAGAACACCGAGGCACGGCTTTATGCCTTGAATGCGTTGAACACTGCACCACTCGAGGGCATTGAAAACATTCCCGTCGTTCATGAATTCCAAGACGTCTTTCCGGAAGAACTTCCAGGGATTCCCCCTGCTAGAGCTGTCAAACTCATCATCGACTTGAAACCAGGCACCACCCCTATACCCAAACGACCCTACAAGATGCCGCCGCATGAACTCACTGAGCTTAAGGAGGAAATCGACAAATCTCTTAGCAAAGTTTCATTCGCCCTAGTTGCTCTCCTTGGGGAGCACCTTCTCTCTTTGTTAAGAAGAAGGATGGGACGAACCGAATAGTCCAAGACTACCGTCCTATAAACCAAGCCACCATTCAGAATAAATATCCTCTTCCTCGGATAAATGATCTTTATGATCAACTGGCTGGCTCATCAGTGTGCTCCAAACTCGACTTAAGGTTGGGTTACCACTAGATCCGTGTTCGTGAAGAGGATATCCCAAAGACCGCCTTCGTGACTCGGTATGGATCATACGAGTACACCGTCATGTCATTTGGCCTAGCGAATGCTCCAGCCACCTTCTCTCGCCTGATGAACTACATATTCATGGATTACCTCAACAAGTTCGTCATGGTTTATTTGGACGATATCCTTGTATTTTCCAAGAACAAGGAAGAACATGCTGAACATCTTCGTCTTTTGCTAGAAAAGCTTCGAGAGCATCAACTCTATGCTAAATATTCCAAATGTGAATTCTGGCTCCCCGAAGTAACCTATCTTGGGCATGTCATCTCCAAGGATGGTATTGTCGTCAACCCTGAACGAGTTTAGGCTATTCTCGATTGGACTCTTCCGAAGAATGTCAAGCAAGTCCGAAGTTTTCTCGGTCTTGCCAGCTATTGTCGTCGATTTGTCGAGAACTTCTCCAAGATCGCTAGGCCTCTGACTAATCTGTTGCATAAGGGTGTCAAGTTCCAATGGACATATAAGTGTCAAGAAAGTTTCCAGGCACTCAAAGACAAGTTGACTTCTGCCCCAGTGCTTGCTCCACCTGATACTAAGAAGGACTTCGTCATTTACTGCGACGCTTCCCGTGAAGGATTAGGCTGTGTCCTAATGCAAGAGCGCAGAGTGATTGCTTATGCCTCTCATCAACTGCGCCCTCATGAATAAAACTACCCAGTTCACAACCTCGAGCTTGCTACTGTCATTCATGCTCTAAAGCAGTGGCGACATTACCTTCTCGGTAATCGTTGCGAGATCTTCACCGACCACCAAAGTCTGAAGTATCTGTTTACTCAACCAGACCTGGACCTTCGACAGCAGAGATGGATGGAGACTATTGCAGACTTTGACGTGGGTATATCCTATACCCCAGGAAAGGCTAATGTAATGGATGATGCCTTGAGCCGCAAGTCTTACTGCAACCACCTCCAGGTTCACAAAGTTCAACCCTCGCTTGTTGAAGAATTCAAAAGGCTGAACCTTCATATTGTTCCCCCTGGTTCACTCGCTCCCCCTCCCCCAGAGTTCCAAAAGATGAATCTTCGTGTTGTTACTAAGGGTTCTCTAAATACCCTGGCTGTCGTACCAGATCTCGTAGATGGTATAAAGACTATTCAAGGTTATGACTCTGAAGTCCATAAGATTAAACGCCATCTAGCAGAAGGAAAGCCCTCATTCTTCACTATCGCCGATGATGGCACCTTGTACTTCAAAGGCCTCCTAGTGGTACCACGTTCGAGGAAAAACCTGGATCAGGCTAAAAAGGTTATGAAAGAAGCTCATGATACGCCTTTGTCTATTCATCCCGGTAGTACAAAGATGTACCAGGACATCCGTCAGAGATTTTGGTGGTCTAATATGAAGCAGGACATTGCTTGTTATGTTGCTGAGTGTGACATTTGCGGTCGTATCAAAGCAGAGCATCAAAGTCCTGCTGGAACTCTGCAACCTATCTCTATTCCTAAATGGAAATGGGACCATGTTGAAATGGACTTCGTCACAGAATTTCCCAAATCGCAGAAAGGTAATGATGCTATTCTTGTCGTCATTGACCGGCTTTCTAAAGTTGCACATTTTCTGGCGGTCAAAGAAACAATCACTACTAGTCAGCTTGCAACTCTCTACATGTCCAGAATTGTTTCACTTCACGGTATTCCACTGGTTATCGGTTCGGACCGTGGCAGCTTATTCACTTCAAGATTCTGGGCAAGTTTCCAAGAAGCTATGGGAACTCATCTGTCGTTCAGTACTGCGTTTCATCCTCAGTCGCAAGGGCAGGTTGAACGTGTCAACCAAGTTCTCGAAGACATGCTTCGAGCTTGTGTAATTTCCTTCGGCAAGAAATGGGAGGAATCTCTTCCGTATGCCAAGTTCTCCTATAATAATAGCTATCAAGCTAGTCTGAAGATGTCCCCCTTCGAAGTATTATATGGACGAAAGTGTCGAACCCCTCTGAACTGGTCAGAAACTGGGGAACGTCCACTCTTCGGTCCAGATATTATCCAACAGGCCGAAGAACAAGTCCGCATTATTCGTGAGAATCTCAAGACTGCTCAGTCACGTCAGCAAAGTCAGTATGACTGTCATCACAAAGACATGGTCTATCAACCTGGCGAAAAGGCTTATCTTCGAGTTATGATACGTCTCCGTCGTATCTACTTTTCCAAACACTTTTGCCCTTGTTTTGGACTCTAACTTGTATGATTTGAATGGAACTAACCCGGACTGACGCTGTTTTCAGCAGAATTGCCATGGTGTTGTTTTATGTGCAGAAAACAAAAGTTCTCGGAATGACCTGAAACTCCACGGAATATCTTAGAATAAATAATAAAAAATCCTCGCCAAAGATGAAGACCAGGGGGCCCACACCCTGTCCACGAGGGTGGGGGGCGCGCCCCTCCCCCCTGGGCGCGCCCCCTACCTCGTGGGCCCCCTGGTGGCCCTTCGACGCCAACTCCAACTCCATATATTGGCTTTCGAGGAGAAAAAAATCAGAGAGAAAGTTTCATCGCGTTTTACGATACGGAGCCGCCGCCAAGCCCTAATCTCTCTCGGGAGGGCTGATCTGGAGTCCGTTCGGGGCTCCGGAGAGGGGGATTCGTCGCCGTCGTCATCATCAACCATCCTCCATCACCAATTTCATGATGCTCACCGCCGTGCGTGAGTAATTGCATCGTAGGCTTGCTGGACGGTGATGGGTTGGATGAGATTTATCATGTAATCGAGTTAGTTTTGTTAGGGTTTGATCCCTAGTATCCACTATGTTCTGAGATTGATGTTGCTATGACTTTGCTATGCTTAATGCTTGTCACTAGGGCCCGAGTGCCATGATTTCAGATCTGAACCTATTATGTTTTCATGAATATATGTGAGTTCTAGATCCTATCTTGCAAGTCTATAGTCACCTACTATGTGTTATGATCCGGCAACCCCGAAGTGACAATAATCGGGACCACTCCCGGTGATGACCATAGTTTGAGGAGTTCATGTATTCACTATGTGTTAATGCTTTGTTCCGGTTCTCTATTAAAAGGAGGCCTTAATATCCCTTAGTTTCCAATAGGACCCCGCTGCCACGGGAGGGTAGGACAAAAGATGTCATGCAAGTTCTTTTCCATAAGCACGTATGACTATTTACGGAATACATGCCTACATTATATTGATGAACTGGAGCTAGTTCTGTGTCACCCTATGTTATGACTGTTACATGATGAACCACATCCGGCATAATTATCCATCATTGATCCGGTGCCTACGAGTTTTCCATATACTGGTTTACGCTTATTTACTTTTCCGTTGCTACTGTTACAATCACTACAAAAATACCAAAAACATTACTTTTGCTGTCTTTACTTTGTTACCGTTATCACCACTATCATATTACTTTGCTACTAAACACTTTGCTGCAGATACTAAGTTTCCAGGTGTGGTTGAATTGACAACTCAGCTGCTAATACTTGAGAATATTCTTTGGCTCCCCTTGTGTCGAATCAACAAATTTGGGTTGAATACTCTACCCTCGAAAACTGTTGCGATCCCCTATACTTGTGGGTTATCAAGACCTTTTTCTGGCGCCGTTGCCGGGGAGCATAGCTCTATTCTTTGAGTCACTTGGGATTTATATCTGCTGGACACTATGAAGAACTTGAAAGACGCTAAGACAAAAATTTATCCCTCAACTACGAGGGGAGGTAAGGAACTGCCATCTAGCTCTGCACTTGATTCACCTTCTGTTATGAGTAAGCTAGCGACACCTAAACCTACTACTGCTATGAATTCTGATATGTCGCATGTTATTGATGATGCCACTTCTGCTATGCATGATACTTATGATGAAACTACTTCTATGCTTGATACTACTGTGCCACTTGGTGAATTTCTAGATGAGCAAATTTCTAAGTCTAGAGAAAGAGAAATTAGTGAACCTGAACACGATGATGTTAGTGATGATGAACCTATGCCTGTTATTCCTGAGGGTTATCTTTTTAATAATGAATCTTATGAAGCTATTCTTGCTTGTCCGGATAAACCTGAACGTAAGAGGTTACTAATTAAGTGGAGTAAGGAATCTTTTAGAGGTAGGATGAGACCCGACCCTGCTTTTGCTACTTCACCTATCTGTGTTCCTGATCAGGATTATTATGATATTACTGTTGATCCAGATATAATTACTTTGGTTGAATCTGATCCTTTTTATGGCTATGAATCTGAAACTGTTGTGGCACATCTTCGTAAGTTAGATGAAATAGCTGCCCTGTTTACTAATAATCTGAGATCGCGCCACTTTTATATACTCAAAATATTTCCGTTCTCATTAAAGGGTGATGCTAAGAAATGGTTTAATTCTCTTGATCCTGCCTGTGTGCAAAGTCCCCAGGATATGATTTATTACTTCTCTGCTAAATATTTCCCTGCTCATAAGAAACAAGCTGCTTTGAGGGAAATATACAATTTTGTGCAAATTGAAGAAGAGAGTCTCCCACAAGCTTGGGGGAGGCTTCTCAAGTTACTTAATGCTTTGCCTGATCATCCTCTTAAGAAACCTGAAATATTTGATATCTTTTATAATGGACTAACTGATGCTTCCAGAGATTACCTGGATAGTTGTGCTGGTTCTCTTTTCAGGGAAAGAACACCGGATGACGCTGAAATTTTATTGAATAATATGTTGGCAAATGAAAATAATTGGGCACCTCCTGAGCCACCTCCCGAGCCAACTCCTGAGCCAGCTCCTGAGCCAATTACTGAGCCTATTCCTAAACCAACTCCGAAGAAGAGAGGTGTTCTATTTCTCAGTCCCGAAGATATGCAAGAGGCAAAGAAATCTATGAAAGAAAAAGGTATTAAAGCTGAAGATGTTAAGAATTTACCTCCTATTGAAGAAATACATGGTCTTAATTTACCGCCTGTTGAAGAAGTATATGATCTCAATTACTTATTTACTGAAGAACCTCCCGATATCCCGACACAGGTAGTAAAGGTAAATTCTCTCTATAGATATGATAAAGTTGAAGTCCCTCCTACTAAAATTGCTAGTCAGTGCTTGGATGAGTTTGATGACTTTATGTTTAAGCAAGATGACTTTAATGCTTATTTTGGTAGACAATTAAAGCAGAATACCTTTATGATTAAACGCTTGAGTGATTATATGGATAATATTAGAGGTGAACTTAAACTTGTTAGCAAACATGCTTCTATGGTTACCACTCAAGTAGAACAAGTACTTAAAGCTCAGAAAGAAATGCTTGATGAAATGAATAGTAAGAAAAATGATTATGCTGTTAGAGTGGCTACTAGAACTGGTAGAATGACTCAGGAACCTTTGTATCCTGAAGGCCACCCTAAGAGAATCGAGCAAGATTCTCAAAGAAATAATATTGATGCACCTAGTTCTTCTAAAAGGAAGAAAAAGAAAAATGATAGAACTGTGCAAACTTCTAGTGAACCTATTGCTGAACCACCTGATAATCCAAATGATATCTCTATGTCTGATGCTGAAACACAATCTGGTAATGAACATGAACCTAGTGAAAATGTTAATGATGATGTTCATGATGATGCTCAACCTAGTAATGATAATGATGTAGAAGTTGAACCTGCTGTTGATCTTGATAACCCACAATCAAAGAATCAACGTTATGATAAAAGAGACTTCGTTGCTAGGAAACATGGTAAAGAAAGAGAACCATGGGTTCAGAAACCCATGCCTTTTCCTCCGAAACCATCCAAGAAAAAGGATGATGAGGATTTTGAGCGCTTTGCTGAAATGATTAGACCTATCTTTTTGCGTATGCGATTGACTGATGTGCTCAAAACAAATCCTTATGCTAAGTATATGAAGGATATCATTACTAATAAAAGAAAGATACCGGAGGCTGAAATTTCCACCATGCTTGCTAATTACACTTTTAAGGGTGGAATACCAAAGAAACTTGGAGATCCAGGAGTACCTACTATACCATGCTCCATTAAAAGAAATTATGTTAAAACTGCTTTATGTGATCTTGGAGCCGGTGTTAGTGTTATGCCTCTCTCTTTATATCGTAGACTTGACTTGAATAAGTTGACACCTACTGAAATATCTTTGCAAATGGCTGATAAATCAACTGCTATACCTGTCGGTATTTGTGAGGATGTGCCTGTTGTGGTTGCAAACGTTACTATTTTAACGGACTTTGTTATTCTTGATATTCCCGAGGATGATAGTATGTCTATTATTCTTGGAAGACCTTTCCTTAATACTGCAGGGGCTGTTATTGATTGCAACAAAGGCAATGTCACTTTTCATGTTAATGGTAATGAGCATACGGTGCACTTTCCGAGGAAACAACCTCAAGTTTATAGTATCAACTCTATTGGAAAAATTCCATCGATTATATTTGGAGGTTTTGAATTTCCTCTTCCTACTGTCAAAAAGAAATATGATATACTTATTGTTGGGGATGTCCATATCCCCGTTGAGGTAACATAGTGTTATTCGAAATTTCTCCGGTTCCATGATTATCGGAATGAGTTTGTTAACAAGACTTGATCAACCTTGTTAGTGGATTCTTTTTGATGAGCATGAGATGGATGAAACTAGAAGCACAACCTTCTGTACCCTCTTTATATTTTCTGTTCTTTAGTAGAAATAAAGTAAAATAGTATTTTTCTGTCTGTTTCCTGACTTATCCGTGCAATATAAAAATATCCCGAAAATAAAAGTCCTCAGAATGCCATGCCAATTTAATATGATTTTTTCGGGAATATTTAAGGATTTTTAGTGCAAAAATTACCGCGGGGGGAGCTGCCACCTGGTCACGAGGGTGGAGGGCGCGCCCTACCCCCCTGGGCGCGCCCCCCTGCCTCGTGGGCCCATGGTGGCCCTCCTCCACTTATTCCTGCACCCATCTTCTTCCTCTGTCTCGCACAAACCCGAAAAACCAACTCAAGCTCGTGTTCCAGCAACTTTTGCTGCGATTTTCGATCTCCTTGCTCAAAGCACCTCTCGCAAAACTGCTTGGGGAGATTGTTCCTTGGTATGTGACTCCTCCATTGGTCCAATTAGTTTTTGTTCTAGTGCTTTATTCATTGCAAATTTGTGCTGCATAGGTGACCATGTTCTTGAGCTTGCATGTCAAATATATATGGTTCCAAGTAGTTCTAATGCTTGATATATGCTCTAGGCACTTGTATGAGTAGTTGCTATTAATCTTATTGAAGTTGGTTCACTTTTGTTTGAAGTTACTAAAAATTTCAGAATTATTTTCAGAGAAAACAATATGCTTAGGAGGATGTTCCAAGGTGGTTCTTCAAGGAAGCAAGGTCCCAGACTTGCAATGCGTGATGGTGACGAGGAACCACCAAGAGACGCTCTCGTGAGGCCCTGTGAATGGCCTTCGGAAAATTTTATGAATCAAGTGGGAATTAAAGAAGAATTTTACGCATATGTGCGTAATGCCGGTCTTGAGGACTTTGAAGCTGATAAATGCCCCCAGTATCGTTATCTCACAAGTTCATTTGTGGGGAGGTTTGATTATTCATCTTCGCGTAATTCTCCTTCAGTCATGTTTGACCTTTATGACAAGTCTTATACCATGGACTTAGAGGATTTCACTCGTGCATGCAAACTTCCATCTTGGGGTAGTATCAGGGATCCCCCTAAATCTGAATATAGAGATTTTCTTGCTAGAATAACTGTGGGGGAATCTAGAGATATAGCACAGGCCACTATAGGGAGCATTCACTTTCCTGCTATACATTATTTTGCTCTCTTCATTGGTAGATGTATAACTGCTAAGGATGAAGCATGTCACATGTGTGCCCCTAATCTCAGCATTCTCAGAAGTGCTGTGTTAGGGGACCAAGCTTATCATATGGGAGCCATTGTAGCTCGTAGGTTGCATCTTAATAGACGTAACGGAGATTTCTTTGGAGGAATTTATGCAACCCGCTTAGCTAATTTTCTTGATGTAGACATTCGTGAGGGTGATGTGGAGTTGCCCACTTCTTATTTAGATCTTGATCCTATGTTTTCCCACCAGTTCATTGAGAGGACTGGACCACCTTACCAGTATCGACTAATCTTTGACAGACGGCGTGTGGTCCGTGTTGCTCTTCCTGCTCCTACCTTCTTTGATTTTCAGGCGAGAGGAAGATATATTATTACCAGAGAGGAGGCAGATGAGTACGAGAGGGGAGTGGAAGCAGCCCGACGCCGTGCTGCTGCTCAGCAGGCGGTAGCCGCTGCATCGCAGTACGACCCCAGCTTCACCTACGGATATCAGCCAGGTTATCCCTGGCAATAGACCAACTTAGGCCAAAAGCCTAAGCTTGGGGGAGTACGTATTTCCCACCGACATTACATTCATGTTCACACTCATTGCTAGATGTCGGTGCTCATACTCTTTCACTGTAATATCCATGCTAGTTTAATTTTCCTTTTTCCTGCTTTCTTCTTGTGTGTTTAATAAACCTTAAGAAAAACAAAAAAAAATTAGTGTTAGTCTACTTTCCATGCTTGTAGTAGAATTAAAAAGAAAACCCAAAAATATTTCCCGTCCTTCTTTTGCTTGTTGGGAGCTTTCCCGTGTAAATAGTTTTTATTTTTCTTTTCCTTTCTTTGGGGGTCGAGAAGACTATATTGAAAATGCTTAGTGGCTCTTATATGCATGATTGTTTATTTAACTTAGAGCCCATATTACTTGTCTTCTCTCTTGAGTTGAATGCTTGCAGATTCCAGCTTAGTCCAATGCACGTGCACTCTTATTATTATACACACCGTTCGGTCATGCAAGTGAAAGGAAATAATGATGATATATGATGGACTCATTGGGATGAGAAAAGCTGGTATGAACTCGACCTCTCTTGTTTTTGTAAATATGATGATTCATCGTTCCTGATTCAGCTATTATGAAGTAAACATATTTGCAATGACATTTAGAGATTATAGTTGCTTGTGCCATGCTTGATTAGCTATGAGTTATAATGGTTAACCTTGCGTGCCAACATGCTATTGAGATGATTATGATGTGGTATGATAGGATGGTATCCTCCTTTAAATGAATTGAGTGACTCGACTTGGCACATGTTCACGCATGTAGTTGAATCAAATCAACATAGCCTTCATGATATTTATGTTCATGGTGGATTATATCCTACTCATGCTTATATTCGGTGTGAATTAATTTTAATGCATGTTTACGACTGTTGTCGCTCTCTCAGTTGGTCGCTTCCCAGTCTTTTGCTAGCCTTCACCTGTACTAAGCGGGAATACTGCTTGTGCATCCAAACTCCTTAAACCCCAAAGTTGTTCCATATGAGTCCACTATACCTTCCTATATGCGGTATCTACCTGCCGTTCCAAGTAAATTTGTATGTGCCAAACTCCAAACCTTCCAATGAAATTCTGTTTTGTATGCTCGAGCAGCTCATGTGCAACTATGGCTGCCTATATCTTCCATGCTAGGTGGGTTATTCTCAAGAGGAGTGGACTCCGCTCCTCATTCACGAGAAAGGGCCGGTAACCGGGATGCCCAGTCCCATGATCCAAAAAGATCAAAGCAAATCAAAATAATTAAACAAAACTCCCCCTGGGACCCGTTGAATGTTGGAGGCACTCGTTGTTTCGAGCAAGCCATGGATTGATGCTTGTGGAGGAGGGGGAGTATAAACCTTTACCATTCTGTTTGGGAACTGCCTATAATGCATGTAGTATGGAAGATACAGCCATCTCATAGTTGTTACGTTGACAGTGAAAGTATGCCGCTCAAAATATTATTTATCTCTATTTCAAAAATCGAGCTCTGGCACCTCTACAAATCCCTGCTTCCCTCTGCGAAGGGCCTATCTATTTACTTTTATGTTGAGTCATCACCCTTCTTATTAAAAAGCACCCGCTGGAGAGCACACTGTCGTTTGCATTCATTATGATTGGTTTATATTGGGTATGACTTGACTGGATCTCTTTTACCATGAATTACAATGTTTAGTCAGTCCTTGATCTTTAAAGGTGCTCTGCATTTATGTTTTGCGGTCTCAGAAAGGGCTAGCGAGATACCATTTTGTTATATCATGTTATGATTATTTTGAGAAAGTGTTGTCATCCGAGTTTTATTATTATGGCTCGCTAGCTGATTATGCTATTGATATGAGTAATTGTGAGACCTACGTGTTATTGTGAGTATGGTTAGTTCATAATAATTGCTGAAACTTGAATGCTGGCTTTTCATGTTTACAACAACAAGAGCAAACAGAGTTTGTAAAAGTTTTTCTTTTTCTCTTTCAGTTTGTCAACTGAATTGCTTGAGGACAAGCAAGGGTTTAAGCTTGGGGGAGTTGATACGTCTCCGTCGTATCTACTTTTCCAAACACTTTTGCCCTTGTTTTGGACTCTAACTTGTATGATTTGAATGGAACTAACCCGGACTGACGCTGTTTTCAGCAGAATTGCCATGGTGTTGTTTTATGTGCAGAAAACAAAAGTTCTCGGAATGACCTGAAACTCCACGGAATATCTTAGAATAAATAATAAAAAATCCTCGCCAAAGATGAAGACCAGGGGGCCCACACCCTGTCCACGAGGGTGGGGGCGCGCCCCCCCCTGGGCCCCCTACCTCGTGGGCCCCCTGGTGGCCCTCCGACGCCAACTCCAACTCCATATATTGGCTTTCGAGGAGAAAAAAATCAGAGAGAAAGTTTCATCGCGTTTTACGATACGGAGCCGCCGCCAAGCCCTAATCTCTCTCGGGAGGGCTGATCTGGAGTCCGTTCGGGGCTCCGGAGAGGGGGATTCGTCGCCGTCGTCATCATCAACCATCCTCCATCACCAATTTCATGATGCTCACCGCCGTGCGTGAGTAATTGCATCGTAGGCTTGCTGGACGGTGATGGGTTGGATGAGATTTATCATGTAATCGAGTTAGTTTTGTTAGGGTTTGATCCCTAGTATCCACTATGTTCTGAGATTGATGTTGCTATGACTTTGCTATGCTTAATGCTTGTCACTAGGGCCCGAGTGCCATGATTTCAGATCTGAACCTATTATGTTTTCATGAATATATGTGAGTTCTAGATCCTATCTTGCAAGTCTATAGTCACCTACTATGTGTTATGATCCGGCAACCCCGAAGTGACAATAATCGGGACCACTCCCGGTGATGACCATAGTTTGAGGAGTTCATGTATTCACTATGTGTTAATGCTTTGTTCCGGTTCTCTATTAAAAGGAGGCCTTAATATCCCTTAGTTTCCAATAGGACCCCGCTGCCACGGGAGGGTAGGACAAAAGATGTCATGCAAGTTCTTTTCCATAAGCACGTATGACTATTTACGGAATACATGCCTACATTATATTGATGAACTGGAGCTAGTTCTGTGTCACCCTATGTTATGACTGTTACATGATGAACCACATCCGGCATAATTATCCATCATTGATCCGGTGCCTACGAGTTTTCCATATACTGGTTTACGCTTATTTACTTTTCCGTTCCTACTGTTACAATCACTACAAAAATACTAAAAACATTACTTTTGGTGTCTTTACTTTGTTACCGTTATCACCACTATCATATTACTTTTCTACTAAACACTTTGCTGCAGATACTAAGTTTCCAGGTGTGGTTGAATTGACAACTTAGCTGCTGATACTTGAGAATATTCTTTGGCTCCCCTTGTGTCGAATCAACAAATTTGGGTTGAATACTCTACCCTCGAAAACTGTTGTGATCCCCTATACTTGTGGGTTATCAAGTTACACCAATGAAGAGTGCTCACCGCTTCGGGATCAAGGGCAAGCTAGCTCCTCGCTATATTGGCCCATTCACTATTCTCGAAAGGCATGGAAAAGTGGCATATCAACTGGAGCTTCCACCGAACCTTTCTCATGTTCACGATGTGTTCCACGTGTCACAGCTCCACCGTTGCTTCAAGGATCCAATCCGAGCAGTGGATCATGAAGTGCTCGAATTACAATAGGACCTCTCCTATAAAGTGAATCCGGTCCGCATTCTCGACCAAGCTGAACACCGCACACGTCAGAAAGCGATCAAGTTCCTCAAGGTCCAATGGTCGCATCACTCTGAAGATGAAGCCACTTGGGAACACAAGGACCGCCTGCGTGATGAATACCCCGCACTGTTTCCTTCTACCTCCTAAATCTCGGGACGAGATTTCTTGTAGTGGAGGAGTTTTGTAACGCCTGGATAATCATGCTACAGTAATCCCGCATTAATGATGCCATGTCACCTCGGTTACTGTTGCTAATCTATCGTTAGTTCGAAACAGATTCAAATTCAAATTCAAAATAAAGCCAAATAATAAAAGTTTTCAAAAATTAAAACAAAAATGTTTAGAGCATGCCAAAAATGGCATAGGTAATTATAGTGCAGCAAACACCTTTTTAGAAATTTCCTAAATACATTAAAATGAAATAAAACATAAATGTAAATAAATAAGGAAAAGAAAATACAAAAAAAGAAAACAAAACAAACAAAAGAAAAACTAAAAAGAAAACCCCTGATGGGCCTTGGCCCAGTTGGCCAACCAGACCAACCAGGCCGGCCCAGCTGGCCACTCCCACCCCCACTCCCTTATCCCCTCTCCCCCGTAACCCAAGCCTCCAACCGCCCAACTTCCCCCACTCCCTCGTTCCCTCCCCCTCCCGATCCGATCTGGATCGGGGGCTCGACCCACACCACGCCCCGCCGCCTTGGACAACTGTGCCGTTGCCGTGTGCCGCACCAACACCGTCGGAACGCCGCCTCGCCATCCTCCTCCTCAACACCACGCCGCAGCCGCTCGCCTCCCCGTCGTCTGGTCGTCCCCGTCGACCTCCCCGAGCCCCGCTGCCCTTGACCCTGCGCCTCGCGGTGAGGCCCCCGGCCTCTCCACCTCTGTCCCCGTCCCCGTCGACCTGCACGCACTATGGCGCCACGCCCCTACTCGGTCGCCGCGACCGTGTCTGCACTGCCGCGCCCACGCGTCCTCCCGCACGCGCTCACCCCGCGCCCGTTCACGCTCCTACGCGCCCACAGCCACGACCGTGTCACCCCGCTTCGCCCAGCCTCCCGTGGCCTCTTCCCCCCGCCTCACCCCGCACTGCCAGCCGCCTCTCCTCCACTCGCGGCACCCCCGGTCGCCGCCCCGTGCACGTGACGCCCCTTGCTGCACACGCCTCCCCTCGCCTGCAACTTTAGATGTTGCCACCGCTGCTCCTCCCTCTCGCGCCGGCCTTGTCCGCAAACTGTGCTGCTGCAACTGCCTCGTTCGCCGGTCGCGCCTCCCTGCTGCTGCGAGCGCCTACATCAGCGCCCCCCTGCTCACCCGCGTCGCGGTGACCCTCACGCTGTCGCCTCGCACCCGCAGCCGCTGGCCGCAGGAGCTCCCTGCCGCTCGCCACCCGCCGCCACTCGTGGCCTCCTCCGTGCCCCTGTGTGTGTCCGTTCGGGCGATGCCGTGCTCGGGTTCGCCCGTTAGCGCTCGCCCGTCGCACGGTAGCCCGCACCAGTTAAGCCCCTGGCCCAATGACAGTCGGAGCCCACCCGGAACGATTTAATAAAAAACGAATTAAAATAAATAAATAAATAATAAAAATATTAATTAATTAATTAACTTAATTAATTCTGTTTAAATTAACTAATTTAGATTAATTAACCTAATAACTAGCTAACCTAATTAACTACTGTTAATTAGTCAAACGGTCACTGACAGGTGGGACCCACATGTCAAGTAGACCAGGTCAACTGCTGACGTCATGCTGAAGTCAGCGTGCACTGTTCTAGATAATGTTAAATTAAATTAATTAAATAAATGCTAACATTGATTTAAATCTTTTAAAATTAATATAAAATAAATTGTAGCTCGGATGGAAAAACTGTGTACATGAAAGTTGCTCAGAACGACGAGACGAATCCGGATACGCATCCCGTTCGTCCGCCACGCATCCCTAGCATAGCGAACACGCAACTTTCCCCCTCCGGTTCATCTGTCCAAAAACGCGAAACCCCCGGGGATATTTTCCCGGATGTTTCCCCCCTTCACCGGTACCACCTCATACCACGTTAGGGCGCCCCTAGCACCGCTACTTGTCATGTCATGCAGCGCTATGCATCTGTTTGCTTAATATTTATTGTTTCTTCCCCCTCTTCTCTCGCTAGACACCGAGACCGACGCCGCTACTACCCAGTAAGACTACGGTGTTGACGACCCCTCTCTCTTGCCAGAGCAACCAGGCAAGCCCGCCCCCCTTGATCACCAGATATCGCCTACTCTTCTCTCTACTGCTTGCATTAGAGTAGTGTAGCATGTTACTGCTTTCCGTTAATCCTATTCTGTTGCATAGCATGTCATTGCTGCTACAACTCTTGATACCTTACCTGCAATCCTAAATGCTTAGTATAGGATGCTAGTTTATCATCAGTGGCCCTACATTCTTGTCTGTCTGCCATGCTATACTATCGGGCCGTGATCACGTCAGGTGTTGATCACGGGTATATACTATACCTACTACACATGATATATGTTGTGACTAAAGTCGGGTCGGCTCGTTGAGTACCCGCGGTTATTCACGAATTGGGGGCTGGAAGGACATACTTTCCCGACGGCCCTCTGTGTGGATCTTTGTGGCGGAGCGACAGGGCAGGTTGAGACCACCCAGGTGAGAGGTGGGCCTGGCCCTAGTCGACGTTCGCGGTTACTTCAAGATAACACGCTTAACGAGATCTTGGTATTTGATCTGACTCTGGCTACTGGCCTATACGCACTAACCAACTACGCGGGAACAGTTATGGGCACTCGACGTCGTGGTATCAGCCGAAGCCTTCGTGACGTCAGCGACTGAGCGGCGCGCGCCGGGTTGGACCGCGTAACGTAACTTCCTTTGTAATGGAGGTTGCTAGGTCTGCTCACCGGCCGCCCTCGCAATGTGCAGGTGTGCAATGGGCGATGGGCCCAGACCCCTGCGCCATAGGATTTAGACCGACGTGCTGACCTCTCTGTTGTGCCTAGGTAGGGTTGCAACGTGTTGATCTTCCGAGGCTGGGCAAGACCCACGAAAGTGTTTCCGGACAAAGGGGATCAAGCGTGTTGGGAAATGTGGTGCACCCCTGTAGGGAAGTTAATCTATTCGAATAGCCATGATCTTCGGTAACAGGACGACTTGGAGTTGTACCTTGACCTTATGACAACTAGAACCGGATGCTTAATAAAACACACCCTTCCAAGTGCCAGATACAACCGGTGATCGCTCTCTCACAGGGCGACGAGGGGAGGATCATCAGTTAGGATTATTGCTATGCGATGTTACTTGGTGAACTTACCATCCACTCTCTTCCTCTGCTGCAAGATGGAGGTTACCAGAAGCGTAGTCCTCGAAAGGACTAGCTATCCCCCTCTTATTCTGGCATTCTGCAGTTCAGTCCACATATGATACCCCTTTTCCATTTGATACCAATGCATACATATGTAGTGTAGTTCCTTGCTTGCGATTACTTTGGATGAGTACTCACGGTTGCTTTGCTCCCTCTTTTCCCCCTTTCTATACCCGATTGCTGCGACTAGACGATGGAGCCCAGGAGCCAGACGCCACTGTCGATGACGACTACTACTACTCGGGAGGTGCCTACTACTACGTGCAGCCCGCTGACGACGACCAGGAGTAGTTTAGGAGGATCCCAGGCAGGAGGCCTGCGCCTCTTTCGATCTGTATCCCAATTTGTGCTAGCCTTCTTAAGGCAAACTTGTTTAACTTATGTCTGTACTCAGATATTGTTGCTTCTGCTGACTCGTCTATGATCGAGCTCTTGTATTCAAGCCCTCGAGGCCCCTGGCTTGTAATATGATGCTTGTATGACTTATTTTATTTGTAGAGTTGTGTTGTGATATCTTCTCGTGAGTCCCTGATCTTGATCATACACATTTGCGTGTATGATTAGTGTACGATCAAATCAGGGGCATCACAGCTGCTGTGCTGCATCATCCCTTCCTCTTTGGGGAAATACCGACGTAGTTTTAAGCCGCATCAATAGGAATTTCTGGCGCCGTTGCCAGGGAGGATCTCCAACATATACCAGGTTCCTAATCACAAATATCATCTCCTCGCAATTTACATTATTTTCCATTTGCCTCTTGTTTTCCTCTCCCCCACTTCACAAAAATTTGCCATTTTATTCGCCTCTCGTTTTCGTTCGCTGTTTTCTTGCCGGATCTGCTTTTGAGTGCAATCATGTTGCGTTGCGTAGTCACCATGACTCAAGAGAACACCAACTTGTGTGATTTCTCAAATACCAACAACAATGATTTTATCGGCACTCGATTGCTCCTCCCGCCACTAGTGTGGAGTCTTGTGATATTAATACTGCTTTGCTGAATCATGTTATGAAAGATCAATTTTTCGGTACTCCTAGTGAGGATGCCACATCCCATCTTAATACCTTCGTGGAATTATGCGATATGCAAAATAAAAAAGATGTGGACAATGATGTGGTGAAGATGAAATTATTTAAGTTTTCTTTGTGTGATTCTGCAAAAAATTGGTTCTCTTCTTTGCCTTGCAATAGTATCGATTCCTGGAAAAAGTGCAAAGATGCTTTTATCACTAAGTATTTTCCTCCCGCAAAAATTATTTCCCTTAGAACCCAGATCATGAATTTCAAGAAACTTGAACATGATAATGTTGCACAATATTGGGAAAGGATGAAAACGATGCTAATGAATTGCCCAACTCATGGGTTAAATCTTTGGATGACCATACAAATTTTTTATGCGGGGTTGAATTTTGTTTCTCATAATCTTTTATATTCCGTCGCGGGTGGGACTTTTATGGAAATTACTTTGGGTGAAGCCACCAAATTTCTTGATAATATTATGGAAAATTATTCGCAATGGCATACTGAAAGAGCTCCTACTAGTAAAAAAGTTAATTCGGTTGAAGAGATTTCTTCTTTGAGTGAAAAAGTTGATGCTCTTATGAAATTGGTTGCTAGTAAAAGTGCTCCTATTGATTTTAATGATATGCCTTTGTCTACTTTGATTGAAAAAAATAGTGATGCCATAGATGTGAATTTTATCTCTTGAAATAATTTCAATAACAATGCTTATAGAGGAAATCTTAATCCTAAGCCTTTTCCTAGTAATTCCCCTAATAATTATGGTAATTCCTATGGAAATAAATCATATAATAATAATAGGAACACCTTTGATCATGAGAATAATATTAAATAATTTATCAATACGCAAAAAGTTTTCAACATTTCCATAGAAGAAAAGTTGAGTAAGATTGATGATTTGTCTAGAAGTGTTGATAGAATTGCTCATGATGTGAAAAATCTCAAGATGAAAATTTTTGTGCCTAAAGTAGATGAATCAATTAAATCTCTTTATGTTTCTATGGATGAAAGTAAGAAAAGAACCTCTATGCTTAGAGCTAAAAGAGAATTTTTAGAAAAAGCGTTTTCTAGTGATTTCTTTCGGAAAAGTGATGAAGATCTTAAAATGATTGGTGTTTCTTCTATTGATTCCATTTTTAGTAAAGTTAAGATTGATGAAAAGGGGACTGTAGAAGAGTCAACTTTAGGTAGAAGGCGTCCCAATATTTCGGAGGGTGAAAATCTTGTTGAGAAAATTGATGAAAGTGGGTTTGAAGAGGTCAAAACTTTAGCTAGTGATGTGCCCGCTCTTTTGGATTACAAAGACTTTAATTATGATAGTTTCTCTTAGATTTATTGTATTTCTTTGTTGCAATCCATGATAAATTCACCCCTTGCTTATGAACAAAATAAAGCTTTTACTAAACATATTGTTTATGCTATGATGAAAGCTTTAGAAGAAAAGTTGGAATTAGAAGTTTAAATTCCTAGAAAATTGCATGATGAATGGAAACCTACTATCAAAGTAAAGAAGAAAAATTATCAGTGTTTTGCTTTGTGTGACTTGGGGGCTAGTGTTTCTACAATTCCAAAATCTTTATGTGATGTGCTCGGTCTTACCGATCTTGAAGGATGTTCTTTAAATTTGCACTTGGCGGCTTCTACTATTAAAAAGCCTATGGGAAGAATTAATGATGTTCTTATTCTTGAAAATAGGAATTATGTGCCCATAGATTTTATTGTTCTTGATATTGATTGCAATCCGTCTTGTCCAATTATTCTTGGTAGACCGTTTTTTCGCACTATCGGTGTCGTGATTGATATCAAAGAAAGGCAATATTAAGTTCCAATTTCCTTTGAGGAAGGGTATGGAACACTTCCCTAGAACAAGAGTTAGGCCACCTTATGAATTAATCATGAGGGCATCTTATGGATCTCGAAACAAAGATGACAAAACTTAGATCCTTGCTTTATGCCTAGCTAAGGGCATAAAACTATAGCGCTTGTTGCGAGGCAACCCAATGAATAATATTTATTTTTGCTTTTTGCTTCCTATTCTTGAGTGTTTGCACAATTATGCTAATATTATGATTGTGTTTTTTGTGTTTTAATTAGTGTTTGTGCCAAGTAAAGCCTTTAGGATCTTCTTGGGTGATAGTTGTTTAATCTTGCAGAAAAATAGAAACTTTGCCCTCACGAAAACAATTCTAATTTTTAACCATAGAGCAATAAAATGCCAATTATTTTTTCAGTAGATTAATATACAAATTTCTCAGGCCGACCTAATGTTTCAGAATTTTTGGAGTTACAGAAGTATTCAAAATAGTCAGGTTTCTACAGACTGTTCTGTTTTGACAGATTCTGTTTTCTTTGCGTTGTGTGCTTATTTTGATGGCTCTATGGTTTTCTTTGATGAGTGTTTGCCGTAGAAAAGTTGGAATACAGTAGATATAATGCAAAAACAAAATATGAATCGGTTTACTACAGTACTTATAGTAGTGATTTATTTTCTTATACTAACAGATCTCACGAAGGTTTTTGTTGAGTTTTGTGTCATTGAAGTTTTCAAGTTTTTGGTTATCTTATGATGGATGAAGGAATAAGGAGTAAGAAGAGCCTAAGCTTGGGGATGCCCCATCATCCCAAGCTATTATCCAAAAATTAGCAAACAACTAAGCTTGGGGATGCCCCCGAGTGGCATCCCCTCTTTCTTCTAACGACCATCAGTATTTTACTCGAAGCTATATTTTTATTCGTCACATACTATGTGTTTTGCTTGGAGCGTCTTGTATGATATGAGTCTTTGGTTGTTTTATTTCGTGTTTTAAGTCTTGATCCCTTGCTGGACACACTTATTTGAGAGAGCCAAAATTATGTAATGACTTGTTATAATTGCTCTCTATGCTTCACTTAAACTTTTATGAGCTATGGACTTGCTCTAGTGCTTCACTTATATCTTTTTGAGCACGGTGTGCTTTAGTATTTTTGAAGAAATGCTCTCTTGCTTCACTTAGATTTATTTGAGAGTTAGTAAATTTTCCAAGAAATTCTCTCTTGCTTCACTTAAATCAATTTGAGAGAAAGAAAGAAAGAATATGGTCATGATCTTCACTTATATTTATTTGAGCTTATCAAAAGCAACATATTAAAATTAGTTCCAAAGTGATAGATATCCAAGAAGGATATAATAAAAACTTTCATGAAGATCATTGGACAAAATAAACTTGATTCTTAGTAATAGTTTTGAGATGTGATGATGTGATATGTGAGTTATGTCGATGAGTAATTATGCTTTGGAAAGAATATTGGTGTTAAGGTTTGTGATTCCCTATGCAAGCACGGAAGTCAATAATTATGCAATGAAATTATATCCTGCTTGTGGTGCATTATTCGGTGTTAATTATGCTTAATGCTTGCTTATGAGATTATTCGTTTCTTGGTTGGTCGCTTCTCAATCTTTTGCTAGCCTTCATTTTGCACTAAGTACGATCTCTACTTGTGCATCCAAAAAGCTTTAAACTAGTTTTGCCACATGAGTCCACTATATCTACCTATATGCGGTATTCTTTCGCCGTTCTAAGCAAAATTTTATGTGTCATCTCTAATTTTCAAAATAAACTTGTTTTTTGTGTGTTTGTTTCGCTCGCGGAGCGGTGAGGGTGGCTAATATTTTCCATGCTAGATGTGTTATTCTCAAGATGAGTGTTTATTCACTTCTCATTGCACGAGAGTAAGGCAAAGGTATTAGGCATGCCCAGTCCCGAAATGAAAAATGAATTTACTTTATGTTGTCAAATAATAAATTCCTTGGAAAGTGTTGGTATGGAAGGCACCCATGGATATGGTTAGCCATGGAAAGTGAAAGTATGGTGGAAAATGGAATAAACTTTATTTTCTGTTTGGGAACCGCCTATGATATATTTAGCATGGAAAGTGTTGGGAACTCTAAGTCGTTTTCGTTGGGGGGAAGGATACACCTCCCAAAATGTTTTTATCTCTAAGTTTTTCGCTTTCAGCTCTGGCACCTCTACAAATCTCTACTTCCCTCTGCGAAGGGCCTTTCCTTTAATTTATGCAATTTTTATTTTTGAATTTGAGTCTCCATATTCTCTTATAAAACCACCAACTAGGAGGCAATATGATCGTACTTGAGTATCGATTGTAGCTAATATGCGAGTTGTTTCATGAATGGATCAATGGTTGAGCATGGTGGGCTAGGGATAACTTATTTTAGCGTTGATATTTTGAAAGACATTGTTGCTTGTTGATATGCTTGAGTATTTAAATTATCATGTCAAAATGATACTATTGCTTTGAACAATATAAAAGTCCAAATGTCCATGCTATAAAGAAAAGAAATATGATGTGACATGATAGGCAGCATTCCACATCAAAATTCCGTTTTCATAACTTACCTACTCGAGGACGAGTAGGAGTTAAGCTTGGGGATGCTCATACGTCTCCAACGTATCTATAATTTTTTATTGTACCATGCTGCTATATTATCAATCTCGGATGTTTTATAACCATTTTATAGTTATTGTATATCATTTTTTGGTACTAACCTATTGACATAGTGCCAAGTGCCAGTTGTTGTTTTTTTGCATGTTTTTACATCGCAGGAAATCAATACCAAACGGAGTCCAAATGCAGTGAAACTTTACGGAGATATTTTATGGACAAGAAGACACCTAATGGGCCAAGGCAAACCCTGGGGGGGTGCTCCGAGGAGATCCAATCTAGACACCATCTCGGATGGGGTTTACCACCACCATTGGTGCCTCTCCAATGATGCGTGAGTAGTTCTTTGTAGAACTTCGGGTCTGTAGTTAGTAGCTAGATGGCTTCCTCTCTCTCTCTTTCTCTGAATTCTCAATACAATGGTCTCTTGGAGATCCATATGATGTAAATCTCTTGCGGTGTGTTTGTTGGGATCGATGAACGTGGAGTTTATGATCAGATCTATCTTTTTATATCCATGAAAGCATTTGAGTTTCTTTGATCTCTTTTATGCATGATCTCTTATAGCCTCCTATTTCTTCTCCGGTATTTGGGTTTTGTTTAGCCAACTTGATCTATTTATCTTGCAATGGGAAGAGGTGCTTTGTAGTGGGTTCGATCTTACGGTGCTTGATCCCAGTGACAGAAGGGAACCGACACATATGTATCATTGCTACTAAGGATAAAACGGTGGGGTCTTTCTCTACATAGATAGACCTTGTCTACATCATGTCATCGTTCTTATTGCATTACTCCGTTTTTCCATGAACTTAATACATTAGATGCATGCTGGATAGCAGCCGTTGTGTGGAGTAATAGTAGTAGATGCAGGTAGGAGTCGGTCAACTAATCTTGGATTTGATGCCTATCTAATGATCATTGCCTGGATATCGTCATGATTATTTGAAGTTTTGTCAATTGCCCTATAGTAATTTCACCGTATAATTCATTGGAGTGACTACGTGGGACTGACTGTGTGGGATGTACTCATGACCGGAAACAATTTCTCCGTATAATTGTATATTTTTTAGCTCTACTGTACGTATTTCCGTATTTGAGCGCTCGCCGATCGCACACGACCTCATTTTGCCGAGCGTGTGTGCTAGAAGGGTATATCCCCGATGGTTTCTGGGTCGTGTGGGAAGGACCCCCCTATCGCCCACACTCACTTGGCGACGGTTCCAAATGCTGTTGCAAAAAGGGGTTAAAAACCCTTTGTTTAGGACCGACGCGTACCAGTGAAAGGCTCTGGTGGTATCGCCGCCATGGGCTCCGCAGTGACCTACGTCCTGCCGTCCTGCTGGTCTTGGTCTTATTGCACCAATATGGAAACCTTTTCCTGATGCCTCGGGACTCCTCGCCTGCGCTTGCCCCTTTAGCACCAAAGAGGAAACCGGTACTCTGTGGCTGCTGGCGTCCGCCTGGCCTTGGTCGTCATGGCTCACATCACGTGAACCTCGCGAGGTGCCCCTTGCATAGATATCTCCACTCTTCGGGAGCCAGCCTAGTGAGGCCGCCCCTGAGGAGGTCTTGGCGTCGTCCGCCTCGCGAGGCTTGGCCCCTCGCGAGGGTCTTGAGTGGTTGTTGTTGAAGACGGGTCGTACCAGGACGTTGGTGGAGCCACGCCCTGGGCCGCAGGCAGGCAAGTCTGAGTACCCCCATTCCCAGGACGCCGACAGGGCACTGCTTTAAAAATGAATAATGATGATCATCACACTTCTTTTTACTTATGACTCAAAAGAAATAAAAATTACAACTCGATACCCATGACAAAATATGACTGTATATGAATACCTCTGGCAATGTACCAGTATGTGCAATGGTCTAGCATAGCATGTATGAAAAATGATGAATGGTGGCTGAACCACAACTACTATGTCAGCTATATGATCATGCAAAGCAATATGACAATGAGTGCTCAAGTCATCAAACAGAAGCGATGGAAGTTGCATGGCAATATATCTCGGGATGGCCACGGAAAAGCCATAATAGGTAGGTATGGTGGCTGTTTTGAGGTAGATATAATAAGCTTATGTGTGATAGAGCATATCATATCACGGGGTTTGGATGCACCTGCGAAGTTTGCACCACATCTCGATGTGAGACAGGGCAATGCACGGTACCATAGAGGCTAGCAAATTGCGAAAATGTAAGAGTGCGTATAATCCATGGACTCACATTAGTCATAAATAACTCATATACTTATTGCAAAAGTTTATTAGCCCTTGAAGCAAAGTACTACTACGCATGCCCCTAGGGGATAGATTGGTAGGAAAATACCATCGCTCGTCCCCGACCGCCACTCATAAGGAAGACAAATCAATAATAAATCATGCTCCAACTTCATAGCATAACAAGAGACTATACGTGCATGCTTCGGGAATCACAAACCTTAACACCAATATTCTTAATAACCACAATCATTTACTAGTACCTCCACATATTCCATCTCTATATCGCAAAACTATTGAAAGGAATCAAACATATCATATTCAGTGATCCATAGGTTTTATGTAGGATTTTATGACTAACCATGCAATTGACCAATTCCTTTTGACTCTCTAAATAGATCTAAGTGAGGCATGAGAGTTTAATTCTTTCTATAAAAGTTCATGCTCTAATAAATATAAGTTAAGCAAAAGAGCATTCTTCAAATAACGGTTTTTTATGTGAAGAGAAACAGGCAATCCAAACTTCAAATGATATGAGTGAAGCACATGAAGAATTCTATAAAGCCACACTCAAAAGATATAAGTGAACTGCAATGAGCATTCTATAAATCAACCATGGACTATTTCATACTAGCGTGGTGCATAAATGAAAAGCGAAAACTAAATGCAAAAGACACTCCAAGATTTGCACATATCACGCGAACAAAATGAAACCGAAAACATACCGATACTTGTTGAGGAAAGATGGGATGCCTTTCGGGGCATCCCAAGCTTAGACGCTTGAGTATCCTTGAATATTTACTTGGGGTGCCTCGGGCATCCCCAAGCTTGAGCTCTTGCCTCTCCTCCTTTGTAACATCCCAAATTTTCAATTTGGAATGTTATACATTAGATCATCACTTCATATCATATTTCTATCTGCTTTTGGCCTGATCCAGAAAATTCTACGCAACTCAAGGACCCATGGAGAGAGTTGGGGATTTCGTTATTTTCATATTTGAGTTTTCTCAAATTTTGAAAATAGGATCATTTGATTTTATTTAGTTTATCTTCAATTATTTCCATTAATAGAAATATGAGAGAGGGAATAAAATGACTTTCCCAAAATAAAGAAATATTGAGGATGTAATAAAAAATCAAATAAGATTTTATTTCGGAGTTTTGCTAGTTTTATTTGAATTTAGGAAAAATTGCACGTTTTTCAATACTGGATTTCAGGGCTAAGAAAATGTTCATCTCGTTCTAAATATTTTATTTAGGCGGTGAAAATTTATTTTGGCATTTTTAGGATTTTATTTTATTTTCTAGAATTTTTCTTAGTTTCGACGGATTTGTTTTAAAAAAAACCCAAGTGCCGACTGGGCCGAAACCCAGCCGGGCCGGCCCAACCGCCCCGCGCCGCCGCCTGCCTTCGCGCGCGCACGCCGCCGCCGACTCGGACGAGGAGTCCCGCTGGGACTCGTCCTCCAAGCCGCCCCCCCCCCCTTATATAACCCGCCCCGAGCCGCCACCACCACCAACCACCAACGCCAACCCCGCAGC